>NW_026892318.1:26587-135131 GCF_015708825.2 Lethenteron reissneri | reverse complement strand
GGGGCGTGAGCGAGTGGGTGAGCGAGTGGGTGAGCGAGTGGGTGAGCGAGTGGGTGAGCGAGTGGGTGAGCGAGTGGATGAGTGAGTGAGTTGTTGAATGAGTGGGTGAGCGAGTGGGTGAGTAAATGGGTGAGTGAGTGGAGGAGTGATATTCTGAGTTGGTGGTTGAGGGAGTGGGTTCTTAAGTGAGTAGAAGAGTGGATGAGTGAGTGGGTGAGTGAGTGATTGATCGATTGTGTGGGTGAGTGAGTAGGTAAGTGAGTTTCTGAATGAGTGGCTAATAGACTGGGCGAGTAGGTGAGTGGGTGAGAGAGAGTCTCCAAGTGAGTGGGTGAGTGAGTGGGTTGTTGAATGAGTGAATGGTTGAGTGAGTGGATGAGTGAATGAATGAAATTATTGAGTGGATGAGTTAATGGTTGCGAGTGAGTCGGTGGGTGGATGAATGAGTTTCGGAGTGAGTGGATGAGTGAGCGACTGAGTTTGTGAGTGAGTGAGTTGGTCAGTGAGTGGCTGAGCGAGTGGATGAGTAAGTAGGTCAGTGAATGGGTGCGGATAAGTGAGGTAGTTTTTAAGTAAGTGGGTCGGTGGTTGAGTGAGTTTCTGAATAAGTTAATGGGTGAGAGCTTGAGTGAGTCTGTGAGTGATTGAGTCTGTGAGCGAGTGAGTCTATGAGTGAGTCTATCAGAGAGGGAGTCTGTGACCGAGTAAGTAAGTGGGTGAATCTGTGCACGCATGGGTAAGTGGGCGAGTGAGTGCACGAGTGAGTGGATGAATTATTTTGTGAGTCAGTTTCTGAGGTGTGAGTGGGTGAGTTTACGAGTGATTCTGTGAGTGGATGCACGAGTGGGTGAGCAAGTGGGTGGGTAAATGGGTGAGCAAGTTCTTGAGTGAGTTTCTGAGTGAGCGGCTGAGTGAGTATGTGAGGGATTGGGTGAGCGCGTAAGCCTGCGAGTCGTTGAGTGGGTGGGTGCAAGAGTGGATGAGTCTGTGTGAGTCTATGTGTCTTTGTGCAAGTATATTGTCCGTGTTTCGACGGGTCTTTTTTGAGTTAATTGGTTTCTGTGCGAGTCAATGGGTCTGTGTGAGTCTATGCATCTATGTGCGAGTCTTTGGGTCTCTGTGTGGTGCACATAGCCTGGCATGTGAGTGGGGGGTACAGTACCCCTGTGCGTATGTGTGGCGGGGGCACCGTAACCCCGTGTGTATGTGGGTGGGGTACCGTAACCCTGTGCGAGGGGATCTCCCTGCCCCCACCCCCGGGGCAGAGGGAGGATCATGAAGGTGGACCCGGAAGTGCTCGGCTTGGGAGACAAACCATCCTCCTCCTGCTTCTTGTTGTTGTGCTGGGGGGGAGGGGGTGTGGAGAGGGAGGAAGGGAGGAGGAAAAGAGGAAACTAAACTATTTCAATTTTTCCAGGTAATGCCCATCGAGCGACACAGCTCTTCTTCAGAAGGGAAAATGCCACAAATGATAGGTCAACGAAGTGGCCTATCATCACGACGACATTTATAGAAACCAAACACTCTGAACGCGACCACGGGGAGAGAGAGAGACATGCAAACTCGAAATATACAGGTGTGAGGGTAGGGATCGAACCCACGACCTGTATAACAGGCGAGGTAGTTACGGGAGAAAGAAGAGAGATAGAGAGGCAGGGAAGGAGCGGGAGGTAGAGTGGGTGGGGGAGAGTGGGGGGAGACAGGGAAAGGGAGGAAGAGTGGGTAAAGGGAGGGGGGGAAATAAGTCAAGCTCAGTATTGCTTGCACTCACCATGATACAATCACCATCAAACTCACACTGTCACATACCATCACTCACATACTCACCATGATACTCACACATCCACATACACTCACCCTCATAAACACACCCCTACCATCCAACTCACAGACACGACATGATAGTCACACACTCAATCACCATTACTCACAAGCCCACAAACTCACAACGACAATGGCCGCCATTCGCCACTACGTGGCGGTAATGTCATCACAACAAACCAGGTGCCATGGGTTGACTGCTGTGCCATACTAGGTGCAGGAGGAGGACACGGGACAGACCCAGGTGACATGGGTTGACTGCTGTGCCAGGCTAGGTGCAGGAGGAGGTCATGGGACAGATACTGATGCTATGGGTTGACTGCTGTGCGACAATCCCACTTGGGCGACAGCCAAGGCCAAAGGTCGGAGTGCAGCCAGTAAACTCCTGAACCTGCACCACCTAGAGAGAAGGGGACATGGAGACACGGGGAGAGAAAGGAGGGAGACACGGGGAGAGAGAAGAGGGAGACACGGGGAGAGAGAGGAGGGAGACACGGGGAGAGAGAGGAGGGAGACACGGGGAGAGAGAGGAGGGAGACACGGGGAGAGAGAGGAGGGAGACACGGGGAGAGAGAGGAGGGAGACACGGGGAGAGAGAGGAGGGAGACACGGGGAGAGAGAGGAGGGAGACACGGGGAGAGAGAGGAGGGAGACACGGGGAGAGAGAGGAGGGAGACACGGGGAGAGAGAGGAGGGAGACACAGGGATAGAGAGAAGTGAGACACGGGGAGAGGGAGGAGGGAGACACGGGGAGAGAGAGGAGTGAGACACGGGGAGAGGAGGGAGCCACGGGGAGATAGAGGAGGGAGACACGGGGAAAGATAGGAGTGAGACACGGGAGAGAGAGAGGGGGAGACACGGGGAGAGAGGAGGGAGACACGGGGAGAGAGAGGAGGGAGACACGGGGAGAGAGAGGAGGGAGACACGGGGAGAGAGAGGAGGGAGACAAAGGAGGCACCTGTGGGCCAGGTGCCTCCTTTGTCTCCCCCCCACCACCGCCACTGCTGATGTGTCCACACCGTGCTTGGTTCTCACCTTCTTCTGGCTGAGTCGACGTAGAGGAGGCCCAGCCAGCGAGCCGCCACGAGCCACCGACGGTGGCCGTGAGCGGGAATCCAAATCAGCCTCTCGCCACCCACAATGCACAGCGCCGCCTCCACTCGCCCCGGCCTCAACGGAAGTAGCAGCTGGGGGGGGGTGAGGGGGGTGAGGGAGGACATGGGGGGTGGCACAGGGGGAGTTATGGGGTTGAGGGGTTATTCATAATAAAGGTGTATTTGGGTTAGTCTCCAACACACCGATGTGCTAAAATAGAAACTAATTGGCACTTTTTGTTCACGTGACAAACTTTATTAATTGGCTGTGTCGGGTGGTGACGGGTTTTAAGACACATTTATATTTACACGATCTTACTGCAAAAAAACCTTTATAATGGGATTGGAGAAAGTTAGGGGTTCAAAGGGTTAGGGGGTTGGATTTAGAGGCATAGGGGTTTAGTGGGTGAGGGGTTTAAGGGTTAAGGGGATTAAAAGGTTAGGGTGTTAAGGGTGAAGGGGATTAGAGGGTCATAGTTTTCAGAGTATAGGGGTTTTGAGGGTTAGGGGTAGAGGCTTACGTGTTTATAGGGTTAGGGTTTTAGGAATCTATGGGTCTGTGATTAACACTGAACCCTATGGGAGCCCCAGTGAGTAACACTCAACCCTATGGGAGCCCCAGTGATTAACAACGAAATCACGACGTTTCGGAGGCAACACAAGCTTCCGTCTTCAGGTGGCACAGCAAAATTACTGCTGTGACGGTGCCACCTGAAGACGGAAGCTTGTGTTGCCTCCGAAACGTTGAGATTTAATTTATTTTTTATTTTATTTTGTAACCTACGTGACTTTACCGAAAAAACCAAAGAATATGTACCCTTGCAGTCACGAAAACTTATTAACAACGAACCCTATGAGAGCCCCAGTGAGTAACACTGAACCCTATGGGAGACCCAGTGATTAACACTCAACCCTATGGGAGACCCAGTGATTAACACTCAACCCTATGGGAGACCCAGTGATTAACACTCAACCCTATGGGAGACCCAGTGAGTAACACTGAACCCTATGGGAGACCCAGAAATTAACACTCAACCCTATGGGTGGCCCAGTGATTAACACTGAACCCGATGGGAGACCCAGTGATTAACACTGAACCCGATGAGAGCCCAAGTGAGTCACACTTAACTCTATGGGAGACCCATTGATTAACACTCAACCCTATGGGAGACCCAGTGAGCAACACTGAACCCTATGGGAGTCCCAATGATGAACACTGAACTCTAAAACCACCCACTCCCAAGTGTAAGCGGGTGAGTGAGTTTCTGATTGAGTGGCTGAGAAAGTGGGTGAGTAGGTGATTTATTCAATGAGTGGATGAGTGGGTGAATGAGTGGTGAGTGAGTAGCTGAGTGAGTATCTGAGTGGGTTAGTGGGTGAATGAGTGGAGGATGAGTGAGCGAGTGAGTCTCCGAGTGAATGGGTGAGTGATTGAATTAGATAATGATTGACCGAGTTGCTGAATGAGTGAGTGACTGAAGGAATGAGTGGGGAAATGAGTGAATTGATGAGGGAGTGGGTGAGTAAATAAGAAAGTGAGCGAGAGAGTAGATGAGTGAGTTTTTGAGCGAGTGGATCAGTGATTGTAGGAGTTTCTAAGTGAGTGAATGAGTGATTTTCTGAGTGCATGAGTGAGCGAGTTAGTGAGTAAGCGTGGCTGATTGAGTAAATGAGTAGATAGGTTAGTGAGTGAGGGCGGATGAGGTAAAGGAGTTTTTGAGTAGGTGGTTTGGTGGTTGACTGAATTTCTGAATCGGTTAGTGGGTTAGTGAGCTTCTTCGTGCGTCTGTGAGTGAGTCTGAGTGAGTCTGTGAGTGAATGGTTAAATGAATGGGTGAGTGAGTCAGTGAGTGAATGCTTGCCTGAGTGAGTTTCTGAGTCAGTCTGTGAGTGAGTGGGTGAGCGAGTGGGTGAGCGAGTGGGTGAGCGAGTGGGTGAGCGAGTGGGTGAGCGAGTGGGTGAGCGAGTGGGTGAGCGAGTGGGTGAGCGAGTGGGTGAGCGAGTGGGTGAGCGAGTGGGTGAGCGAGTGGGTGAGCGAGTGGGTGAGCGAGTGGGTGAGCGAGTGGGTGAGCGAGTGGGTGAGCGAGTGGATGAGTGAGTGAGTTGTTGAATGAGTGGGTGAGCGAGTGGGTGAGTAAATGGGTGAGTGAGTGGAGGAGTGATATTCTGAGTTGGTGGTTGAGGGAGTGGGTTCTTAAGTGAGTAGAAGAGTGGATGAGTGAGTGGGTGAGTGAGTGATTGATCGATTGTGTGGGTGAGTGAGTAGGTAAGTGAGTTTCTGAATGAGTGGCTAATAGACTGGGCGAGTAGGTGAGTGGGTGAGAGAGAGTCTCCAAGTGAGTGGGTGAGTGAGTGGGTTGTTGAATGAGTGAATGGTTGAGTGAGTGGATGAGTGAATGAATGAAATTATTGAGTGGATGAGTTAATGGTTGCGAGTGAGTCGGTGGGTGGATGAATGAGTTTCGGAGTGAGTGGATGAGTGAGCGACTGAGTTTGTGAGTGAGTGAGTTGGTCAGTGAGTGGCTGAGCGAGTGGATGAGTAAGTAGGTCAGTGAATGGGTGCGGATAAGTGAGGTAGTTTTTAAGTAAGTGGGTCGGTGGTTGAGTGAGTTTCTGAATAAGTTAATGGGTGAGAGCTTTAGTGAGTCTGTGAGTGATTGAGTCTGTGAGCGAGTGAGTCTATGAGTGAGTCTATCAGAGAGGGAGTCTGTGACCGAGTAAGTAAGTGGGTGAATCTGTGCACGCATGGGTAAGTGGGCGAGTGAGTGCACGAGTGAGTGGATGAATTATTTTGTGAGTCAGTTTCTGAGGTGTGAGTGGGTGAGTTTACGAGTGATTCTGTGAGTGGATGCACGAGTGGGTGAGCAAGTGGGTGGGTAAATGGGTGAGCAAGTTCTTGAGTGAGTTTCTGAGTGAGCGGCTGAGTGAGTATGTGAGGGATTGGGTGAGCGCGTAAGCCTGCGAGTCGTTGAGTGGGTGGGTGCAAGAGTGGATGAGTCTGTGTGAGTCTATGTGTCTTTGTGCAAGTATATTGTCCGTGTTTCGACGGGTCTTTTTTTGAGTTAATTGGTTTCTGTGCGAGTCAATGGGTCTGTGTGAGTCTATGCATCTATGTGCGAGTCTTTGGGTCTCTGTGCGGTGCACATAGCCTGGCATGTGAGTGGGGGGTACAGTACCCCTGTGCGTATGTGTAGTGGGGGCACCGTAAGCCCGTGTGTATGTGGGTGGGGTACCGTAACCCTGTGCGAGGGGATCTCCCCGCCCCCACCCCCGGGGCAGAGGGAGGATCATGAAGGTGGACCCGGAAGTGCTCGGCTTGGGAGACAAACCATCCTCCTCCTGCTTCTTGTTGTTGTGCTGGGGGGGAGGGGGTGTGGAGAGGGAGGAAGGGAGGAGGAAAAGAGGAAACTAAACTATTTCAATTTTTCCAGGTAATGCCCATCGAGCGACACAGCTCTTCTTCAGAAGGGAAAATGCCACAAATGATAGGTCAACGAAGTGGCCTATCATCACGTCGACATTTATAGAAACCAAACACTCTGAACGCGACCACGGGGAGAGAGAGAGACATGCAAACTCGAAATATACAGGTGTGAGGGTAGGGATCGAACCCACGACCTGTATAACAGGCGAGGTAGTTATGGGAGAAAGAAGAGAGATAGAGAGGCAGGGAAGGAGCGGGAGGTAGAGTGGGTGGGGGAGAGTGGGGGGAGACAGGGAAAGGGAGGAAGAGTGGGTAAAGGGAGGGGGGGAAATAAGTCAAGCTCAGTATTGCTTGCACTCACCATGATACAATCACCATCAAACTCACACTGTCACATACCATCACTCACATACTCACCATGATACTCACACATCCACATACACTCACCCTCATAAACACACCCCTACCATCCAACTCACAGACACGACATGATAGTCACACACGCAATCACCATTACTCACAAGCCCACAAACTCACAACGACAATGGCCGCCATTCGCCACTACGTGGCGGTAATGTCATCACAACAAACCAGGTGCCATGGGTTGAGTGCTGTGCCATACTAGGTGCAGGAGGAGGAGGTCATGGGACAGACCCAGGTGCCATGGGTTTACTGCTGTGCCAGGCTAGGTGCAGCAGGAGGTCACGGGACAGATCCTGATACTATGGGTTGACTGCTATTAGATAATCCCACTCGGGTGACAGCCAAGGTCAAAGGTCAGAGTGCAGCCAGTCAACTCCTGACCCCTGAACATGGCCCATCCAGAAAGAAGAGAGGGGATGGAGACACGGGGAGAGAGAGCAGAGGTAGGAGGAGAGTGTGTGGAGGAAGCGAGAGCTCCTATAGAGATGCAGGAGGTAAAGATGGCCCAGAATCAATGACGACTGCAAGGTATGCTGGGAGGCAAGGTCATGTGACCACAGGGGCGGCAGTGCTGGTTGGAGCAATCGTTTTTGGAGCCGCATGGGCAGAGGACACGGAACGCATCCTTCATCCCAGCACCTGCACCAACCACAATCACCACCACAACTAAAACCAAAACCATAAAATAACCGCAACGATAATCATACCTCCAATTAGCACGGTCGGCTGGGTAGGGTGCGATTGAAGTTCAAAATAATACAACTACCATAACAACCATCATAACCACCTCCACCACAACTATGTCCACTACAACCACAACCTACACAATTATAACAAATATAACCAAACACCACAGCCGCACATATAACCACAAATTACACAACCACAATTATAACCACAACCTAAACCACCACAAGCACCACAACCAGAGCCACAACTACCATGACAACCAACATAACCATCTACACCACACCTGTAACCTCCACCACCACTACAACCACCTATACAACCAAAACTAAAGCCATGATCATCACAACCACCACCACCATCACAACCACCACCACCATAACTACCACCACAACCACCACCATAACCACCACCACAACCACCACCACCATCACAACCACCACCACCATAACTACCACCATAACCACCACCATAACCACCACCACAACCACCATAACCACCACAACCACCACAACCACCACAACCACCACCACAACCAAACAACAAAAACATTGACGCAGATACTACAATACCACTGCATAAATGGTCTGTATCCCTCTGTGGGTGAGTGAGTGGCTGAGTGGCTGGCTGAGTGGGTGGGTGAGTGAGTGGCTGAGTGGGTGAGTGGCTGAGTGGGTGAGTGGCTGAGTAGGTGAGTTAATGAGTGACTGAGTGGCCGAGTGGCTGAGTGTGAAATGGACTCGAACCTGCACCTCTGCATTGCAAGCCCAGTGAGCTCACGCCCCGCGTGTGTATCGGGGTAAAGTGCGGGCACGCCCAGCGTGGAAGAGTAGACCAAACACTCCACATCGCGGCATCTAGTCGAGGCCATTTCTGCCACGACAACAAATCCGCCCCTCCAGAGACACAAACAACTAAATGTAACTCATCCCATCAGCCACAATCTGGCAGTGCCTCTCCTCATCATCAGCATCAGCAGCAGGGCCGTGAACTCAGCAGGCGCCTCCTCTGCCCCCCCCACCACCGCCACTGCTGCTGCTGCTGCGTCCACAGCGTGCAAGGTGCTCGCCTTGTTCGGGCTGAGTCGACCTAGAGGAGGCCCAGCCAGCGAGCCGCCGACGGTGGCCGCGAGCGGGAATCCAAACCGTCCGCTCGCCACCCACAATGCACAGCGCCGCCTCCACTCGCCCCGGCCTCAGCGGAAGTAGCAGCGGGGGGAGGGGCGGGGCGAGGGGGGTGAAGGGGCGGGGCCAGGGGTTGGGCATGGGGGGGAGGGGCTCCGGTGGGGGGGGGGAGGGGCTTAGGTCTGCGACGTCATAGTGGGCGTGGTCACTTGGTACCGCCCCCTCGTGTCTCCCTCAGGCAGTTTGTCCGTTAGAGAGTCGGGGGGAGCATCTGGCGAAGGTGAGAAATGGTGTGAGTCTGTGTGTGTGTGAGTCTGTGTGTGTGTGTGAGTCTGTGTGTGTGTGAGTCTGTGTGTGTGAGAGTCTGTGTGTGTGTGAGTCTGTGTGTGTGTGAGTCTGTGTGTGTGTGAGTCTGTGTGTGTGTGAGTCTGTGTGTGTGTGTGTCTGTGTGTGTGTGAGTCTGTGTGTGTGTGAGTCTGTGTGTGTGTGAATCTGTGTGTGTGTGAGTCTGTGTGTGTGTGAGTCTGTGTGTGTGTGAGTCTGTGTGTGTGTGAGTCTGTGTGTGTGTAAGCCTGTGTGTGTGTGAGTCTGTGTGTGAGTCTGTGTGTGTGTGTGAGTCTGTGTGTGTGTGAGTCTGCGTGTGTGTGAGTCTGCGTGTGTGTGAGTCTGCGTGTGTGTGAGTCTGCGTGTGTGTGAGTCTGCGTGTGTGTGAGTCTGTGTGTGTGAGTCTGGTGTGTGTGTGTGAGTCTGTGTGTGTGTGAGTCTGTGTGTGTGTGAGTCTGCGTGTGTGTGAGTCTGTGTGTGAGTCTGGTGTGAGTCTGTGTGTGTGAGTCTGTGTGTGTGTGAGTCTGTGTGTGTGTGAGTCTGTGTGTGTGTAAACACAAAGGCGGCCGGGCGTGGTGCTGGCCACCCACCCCCTCGTGTGCCGTTCTGCCCTTCATAGGTACTGCTGGCTAACAGCACTTGCCCCAACAGTCTATTTCAGCTATAAGGGGGATCTTTATCTTTGTTGTTAGTGGTGGTGGTGTTGTTGGTGTTGATGGTGGTGGTATTGGTGGTGTTGATGGTGGTGGTATTGGTGGAGTTGGTGGTGTTGTTGGTGGTGGTCTTGGTGGTGTTGTTTGTGATGGTGGTGTTGTTGGTGGTTGTGGTGGTCGTGTTGGTGTGTTTGTGATGGTGTTGGTGGTGGTGTTGGTGGTGGTGTTGGTGATGTTGATGGTGGTGTTGATGGTGGTGTTGTTGATTGTGGTGTTGGTGGTTGTTGTGTTGGTGGTCTTGGTGGTGGTGTTGGTGTTGGTGGTGTTGATGGTGGTGGTATTGTTGGTGTTCGTGGTGTTGATGGTGGTGTTGTTGATTGTGGTGTTATTGGTGGTCGTGTTGGTGGTCTTGGTGGTGGTGTTGGTTGTGGTGATGTTAGTGGTGTTGATGGAGGTGATGTTGATGGGGGTGGTATTGGTGATGTTTTTGGTTATGGTGTTGATGGTGGTGATAGTCTTGTTGGTGGTGGTGGTGGTGGTGTTGGTGGTATTGTTGGTGATGGTGGTGTTGTTGATTGTACGATCCATCCTGGGTTTAACCAGGCTGGATTGTGTGAGGGGCTCACAAATGCTTGAAAGATCTGGAGACATTCCCACCAGTAAGTTCGTCCGGCAGGCAAGGCTGCATTGGCTGGGTCTTGTAGACCGCATACCCAAGCAGTTTATTTTGGTTGCATAAAGGGGGCTAAACGGGCACGACATGGGCTGTCAAAATATGGACTGATGCTGTATGGGAGGATGTGGAGCTGAGTGGACTTGCAGAAGACTGGTATCAGTGGTGTGGATAGCATCCTTCACGAGGAAGCTCGTGAAGGATCCTACCGGGCAGTAGGAGGCAGTCGCCTTCCAACAACAACTGAGGACAGAGGAGTGACGCTCACAACGAGTAGCGGATAAAATTCAACAAGTTGGCACAGTTGGGGATACAGCTGGTGTATCTACCAGTCATCTCAGCCAACCTTTGGAACCTGGGTCTATCCCGTGACGTCTTGTCAGCCTTCGACACTTCACGTGGACTAAAAGTGCACCTGGCCCGGCACAGGTGCCGTGGTGTCATCACCCCTACTTAGTGGCGAATGTCGGTTGTTGTTGTTTTTGTATTTCGTGTTGTGAGTGGTGATGATGTGAGTCTGTGTTGACAATGTGGGTTCATGGTGAGGATGTAAGCCCGCGTTGTGACTCATGTTGAGATCTGGGAGCCCTCACGCCCTCTCGACTCTTTGTGATCCTCGCCTTCGTCTCCTGCTCCGCACGCAGAGACCCGGACTGTGCGAGAGACGCTGTGAGATCTTTGCACCCTGCTCTGCAAGTTGCTACCATGGAGGTACGTGTGGCTCTTCGACTCGTGTGGTGAAGTATTGATGGACGTGTGCTCTCCACTCTGCGTGAGGCTACCTGTCGCCTATCCATATACCTGAGTGTACATCTACTTGCCTGCCTGAGTGTGTGTGCATCTATCAGAGTATCTCCCCCGAGATCCTGTCTGTGTACCTGCCTGTCTACACGTGAATAATCTACAGTACTTTTATTATCCACTACTGGATGAAGGCCTCCTTCCCTGAGTTCCTGCTACCCCTCATGATCCTGCAATGGCATAATCCACCAAGCACCGATTTTGTCGCTCCATCTTTCTGGAAGCTGTCCTCTCAAACGTGCTCCGATACTTGGCTGCAGCTCCGTTATTCTTCTTGACCATCGGCCATCGTTGTTCCTCCTGGCCGTGGCATGTCCTGGCCCAGCCCCACTTCTCTTATCAGTTTGAAGGATGCCACACGTGTCTCATTGTAAATCCAAGTGTGACATCAGATATTGACCAAATATCCCAACGCTGAGAACTGACACAACATCTTGGCAGGACCCTCCTGATTGTGGAGCCCGGGATCTCAGAGATCCTGGCTCAGTGCTCGCCTCCTGCGCTTTCCCCAACATCTTGCTAAAGTTTACGTGGTGGACCTTTGTCTTTGTGTGTGTGTAGATGAGCCGAGGTGGAGAGGCGAGGAGTAAGGGCGAATCTTGCACCACGTGGAGTGCGCTGTCCTCAGAGGGCAACGCCTCCATCTGCAGCAAATCACCGCAAGGTAAGGACAGTAATGAGGGACGTCACAGAGGGCCATGGTGAATGGTGGAACATCACAATGGCCATGATGCATGGTGGATGTCACAGTGACCGTGATGCATTGGAGATTTCATAGCGGCCATGTTGCATGGTGGATGTCACAGTGAACGTGATGCATTGGAGATTTCATAGCGGCCATGATGCATGGTGGATGTCACAGTGGCCGTGATGCATTGGAGATTTCATAGCGGCCATGTTGCATGGTGGATGTCACAGTGGCCGTGATGCATTGGAGATTTCATAGCGGCCATGCTGCATGGTGGATGTCACAGTGACCGTGATGCATTGGAGATTTCATATCGGCCATGTTGCATGGTGGATGTCACAGTGACCGTGATGCATTGGAGATTTCATAGCGGCCATGTTACATGGTGCATGTCACAGTGACCGTGATGCATTGGAGATTTCATAGCGGCCATGTTACATGGTGCATGTCACAGTGACCGTGATGCATTGGAGATTTCATAGCGGCCATGTTACATGGTGGATGTCACAGTGGCCGTGATGCATTGGAGATTTCATAGCGGCCATGATGCATGGTGCATGTCACAGTGGCCGTGATGCATTGGAGATGTCATAGCGGCCATGTTACATGGTGGATGTCACAGTGACCGTGATGCATTGGAGATTTCATAGCGGCCATGATACATGGTGGATGTCACAGTGGTCGTGATGCATTGGAGATTTCATAGTGGCCATGTTGCATGGTGGATGTCACAGTGGTCGTGATGCATTGGAGATTTCATAGCGGCCATGTTACATGGTGCATGTCACAGTGACCGTGATGCATTGGAGATTTCATAGCGGCCATGTTACATGGTGGATGTCACAGTGGCCGTGATGCATTGGAGATTTCATAGCGGCCATGATGCATGGTGAATGTCACAGTGGCCGTGATGCATTGGAGATGTCATAGCGGCCATGTTACATTGTGGATGTCACAGTGACCGTGATGCATTGGAGATTTCATAGCGGCCATGTTGCATGGTGGATGTCACAGTGGCCGTGATGCATTGGAGATTTCATAGCGGCCATGTTGCATGGTGGATGTCAGTGGCCGTGATGCATTGGAGATTTCATAGCGGCCATGATGCATGGGTGATATCTAGGTAGCCATGTTGCATGGGGGACTTCATGTTGGCAGTGTTGCATGCGGAACTTAATGGTAGCCATGTTGCATGGGGGACTGCATCATGGTGGCCATGTTGCATGGGGGTGATTATGTGTGCTCTGGCCTCAGCACATCACACGCTTTCAGATGCACTTCCGATATTAGGAAGCCACTGGAGCTATACACTTTTAAATCATCTAGATTGAAAACTACTTTCTTTAGAACTTTTCATGTTTAGAATAATTTTCCTTCCCCCGCGTATCCATTTGGCACCATTGCCTACGTACGGTGCAAAAGAAGTTCAACATACATACAGACATAACTGGTATTGGCCAAAACATCCCAATCCTGTAATATTTTCCTACAAATTGCTCAAGTTTGCGATCACACAGATGTTGTTATTCTCATGTCTGCAGAAATCCTGGCTCTCTTTGGCCCTCACTTGACCAACCGTGAGAAGCTAGAACTCGCAGCCATGCAGGAAGTGTGGTACTTTGCACTTTTCAACAAATCTCAGGGATTCAACAATGATGGATACGACGACTACGAACGAAATTACATTCTGGTGAGGCTCGCAACAAAACACCAGCTGTGGGGGCAGTCACAGGGCCCATCGGTAGCATGGTTTGTGGCTTCTTGTTATTGCACCTGAAGTACCAACCAGGGCTATCACACACACCAATGTACTTCAGAATCAGCATTTTTTATTGCGAGTAAATCCCATTGAGCTAAGAAGCTCTATTTTGAAGGGTGACTGAGCCAGCAGAAATCAGAACATTCCACAATGACAGATTTAAAAAAACGTAATCATTACAGAAAATATATTAGAAAATTACATTCTCACTTAAATCTTGACTTAAAGCTTTCGTGACTGCAGGAATTAATATTTTTTGGGTCTTTCGGTAAAGTCACGTAGATAGGTTCAAAGAAAATAACAAAAAACTAAAACTACAACGTTTCAATCGCAACAAAATCGGTCGACTTCAGGAAAAGGGGGGTTTGCTTCCAAAGGCAAACTGTTTATTAGGGTTTGAAATGGGCATTGCCCAAATGTCAGCAGCCAATATTAATGCAAGTGGTGGACAGCAAACCCGACAGTTTCAGATCTGCCTGATGTTCGTGAACATAAGTCAAATCCGAAACTAGGTAGGATCTGAAACACTGTAGGACCAATACCTCAGCCGTGGCTGATCATTGTTTTAATGCGGTGGGCTCACATGAAATGTATTTCTCTAAGACGAAGGTACTTTGCAAGCCCACTGGCTATCAACAAAGATTCATTCATGAAGCCATCCATTTTAATCGACACAGACACAATTTAAACCGAGAAGATGGGTGCAAACTGAGTAATCATTGGAAGGACATTATCAACCAGTTTAAGTCATAACTGGCTGTGATCTTCCCATCCTACCACCTTCTGATGATAGTTGTGCTTTTTGCCCATTTCAAACTTGCGCTTTCACACTAACACAGCCACTTTGAGTGCCGACCCCTCGGTTGTGGCTCTGCAATATCCCATTAACATACTAAACTGTCATTAACATGATCATTTTCACCCGGCAACCCGTGATTGTTTTTTGTTATTTTCTTTCAATCTATGTACGTGACTTTACCGAAAGATCTTCTTGGTTCTTTCGGGAAAGTCACGTAGAAGGGAAATAATAAAATAATAAAAATAAAACATAATAAAATAATTCTCACGACGTTTCGGCCACAACGCAAACAGCCGTTCTCAGGTGAAGAACAGGTCTGTCAGAAAGACAGCGTCTGAATGAAACACCACCAGGCTTGGCAGCGTATATTTAATCTGGGTTAGAGGGGGAAGAGCGCCTTGACAAAGGAATTTGCATATTCCAAAGAATATACATTCTCGCTTCTTAAACTTTGTGATTTTAATTATATTCACTTTAAACGATTGTACCTTTTGTGCAGTTCCGGCATGAGCACCTCCGCTATCGCTATGAGGTGCTGAAGAAGATTGGAGAAGGAGGTCAAGGCCAGGTGATCCAGTGCCTTGATCACAAAAGGAACATCCTGGTGGCCATCAAGATCCTGGTGTCACCATCGAGGTAAGACTTCAGAGCCGCACCGTCACGAGGCCGATATTGTTGTTAAGTCCGTTGCCATGGGCAGCCGTGCGATGCAGCGGTGACACTCGTACATCAAAGCGAGAAGGGGGGCCTGGGTTCGACTCCTGATTCGGGTGCTCTGCTGTATGGAGTTTGCATGTTCTACCCCTGTTCTGCATCAGTTCCTTCTGGGTTCTCAGATTTTTCCTTCCTAAAGCTTAAAATACACACACACAGTGTAAACTAATATTGGGGCAAAACATCCCATTGCTGAAAGATTACCTGCACATTACGGGAATTCCTCATTTAATGCTGTAGATACATTCCTGAAAAGTTCCGCGTTCAGCAAAAAAGTATTGAGCGAAAGTAATTTCCCCATAAATAATGTAATAATAATGTTTGGCGAGATACAATGCACTCATACACCTTGAGATGACGAGACAAATAACTGAGGGTATGCCGTCACGTTACTTTATCATTGCGAGTAATGTATCATTGCAGCTCAAGAAAGTAGTTTGTTGTCGACTACTCACAGATCGTGTTATAACGGGCGGGTTCCGTGCTTTAACAGGCGTGTTCTACGTTATGAGAAGCGTTCCGTGTTGCAATGGGCGCGTTCGTGTTATTACGGGCACATTCCGCGTTATGCGAAAAGTGTGCCCGAATGGAAGAGGCATATTGAAGTGAGAATGCGTTGTGTTAACATGCGTTTGCATTTAGATTTCTCAAATGACCAATCCGATTTGAATGGTTCTTCACTTCCAAATCCTATTGGGTGCCCTACGTCGGCTCCTGCTCCCTCTGTGGGAGCTCCTCACCAATGATAGTCGAGTGTGCTACTGGAACCCCTGGTGCTGTTAGACCTGGTGAATTCATATTGAATTATTTTATTGTGAGTAGAATTTGGCTCTGGATATCCCTAAAGAAAATGTAGGCTCTTCATTTGTGGACTTCCTCTGTGCAGCTCCAAGCAAGAAACATACCAGAAGATGGAGCTCCAGATAGCTCTGGAACTTCAGGACGAGGGCAGTGATGAAGATTTCAACGTCATCAAAGTCCTGAACATATTTCATTTCAGAGGACACTACTGTATCGTCATGGAGCTGTTGAAGTATGTACTGCATGCCCCCCCCCCCCTCCGCCAATAACGTGGTTAACTAACTTAACAAACTTTCGTTATTTTTTAGAAGCGACCAGACCACAAATAAAAGCTTAACAAAGTAGCATTTTTGTTCCTGGTTATTTCGGTAAAGTCACGTAGACAGACTCTGTCTCCCCGACAGACCTGTTCTTCACCTGAGGACGGCTGCTTGCGTTGTGGCCGAAACGTCGTGAGAATTATTTTATTATGTTTTATTTTTATTATTTTATTATTTCCATTCTACGTGACTTTACCGAAAGAACCAAGAAGATGAATCCCTGCAGTCACAAAAGCTTTAAATCGAAAAGTAGCATTTTGATTATAAATGTGGAGGAGAAAACGAGTGGACCCACAGAAAAATCCACGTACCCACGGGGAGAACATGCAAACTCCAAATGTACAGGCATCACGGTCGGGATCAAACCTAGGACCTCCTCCATACCAGGCGGGGGAGATGTCATCTCGCCACCGCGGCAAGCTGTTAATTCTTAATTTTGGAGCTTTCGTGACTGCAGGAATTACTCTTTGGTTCTTTCGGTAAAGCCACGTATAAAGATAAAATAATAAATTAAATAACAGCATACGACGTTTCGATTGCAACACAAGCAATCATCATCAGGTATAAATGAAATAGCAACTAAAATCGAACCAGAAAACTAGACAGACATATGTATCTTGGTGATATCTGTCTGCTTATATGTCTGTCTATAGTTTTCTGGTTAGATTTTTGTTGCTATTTCATTTCATTTATACCTGATGATGATTGCTTGTGTTGCAATCGAAACGTCGTATGCTATTATTTAATTTATTATTTTATCTTTATACGTGACTTTACCGAAAGAACCAAAGAGTAAGCTGTTAATGTTGAGATGCCCACGCCACCACCCCTGCATTGTAATCCTGTGGAGCTGCCATGTGCCACGGGTGCATTGGAGGCCACTTGTCTTTTCTCCATTAGCCCTGCCACTTTCACCAACCCACGCCTCCACTCAATCAGCAGGGTGGCTGCATGGCAGTGGTGATGCTTGTGCCTCTCGGCGAAAATCCCGAGCTTCTGTTCTGTGTGGAGTTTTTATCTTCTCCCAATGGATAACCCTCGACCACCCGGCAACAAAGCCAATAAAATCAAGTTGTCAAGTGGGCAGATATGCCAACTGATTTGGTTTATGGGCAAATTGACTACCTCAACCCACACTATAACTCTTAATATTGGCACATGAACGTACAATATGAACATGATTATCGTTATCAGAATCAGTGCAGCATTGTAGCGGATGGTACTGATGCTGTGTTTTTGTTGCTGCTTCTGCCTCTCTCACAGGGAGAGCCTTCATGAAGTGATTAGAAATGCGGGGCTCCGGCGGCTGGACATGGCGATGGTGAAAACCTACACCAGGGGCATCCTCAAGTTCTTGCGCCACATCAATTCCAGGAAAATCGTCCACGCGGACATCAAGCCTGTGAGTGGACACAGCGTTCAGCTTTCACTTTGGTGCAGAGGTGTATCTTTATTGGGGACTTGTTCCACAGAGAAAACCGGCCATGTTGGTCACAGGGTCGATATGTTAGCTCTGCCCATCTCACTGGAAGGAGGCAGGGCCATGCTCCTCTGGTGAATGTGATCTGGTATGAATTAAACTATCGTGTAGAGTCGTGTCGCTCTTGGGGACTCACCAGAGAGAAAACCGGCAACGTTGATCAGAGTTGCCCCAAACCCTGGGAGACACGAAACGGAGTCAAACAGAACTTTTTTTTAAAACGTGCGAAATGTGCATTTTGGCCTGACAACTGCTCGTTATCGAATTCCAATCTGCAAATTGAAAACGTCCAAAGACAAAGGTGCAGTGGAAAGCGTCACGGAATCCGTGCACTCTCTTGTGCGTGGCTTTTTGTCTGTAACTCGTTAACGGGCACTCATCCAGCTGTGAGCTCCATGCAGCTCTCCTGTTGGAGCAACGGCAATCGGTTGTCAATAGAGCCACCCCCCTTTAATCTGATGGTGCCTGAGAGTGCTTTGAACGTGACACGCCTCTACTCACATCTACAATTTCGACGCATCTTCTTGGTTCGTTCGGTAAAGTCACGTAGAAGGGAAGTAATAAAATAATAAAAATAAAACATAATAAAACAATTCTCACGACGTTTCGGCCACAACGCAAGCAGCCGTCCTCAGGTGAAAACCAGGTTTCGGCGACAACGCAAGCAGCCGTCCTGAGGTGAAAACCAGGTCACCTGAGGACGGCTGCTTGCGTTGTGGCCGAAACGTCATGAGAATTGTTTTATTGTTGAATTTTTATTATTTTATTACTTCCCTTCTACGTGATGACTTTACCGAAAGAACCAAGAAGATGAATCCCTGCAGTCACGAAAGCTTTAAATCGAAATTTAATTTTGACACATTTGAAAGGGGCACCGCCCAGTGACAGCTGTCATAAAACAGCGAATATTGCTCTTGACTGACGCTTGTCGACAGCGCTATGCCTCATCTAGTACCCCTGTTTAGCGTGTGTCGTGGTATGTGATTGATCCACTGCTGGCTGAATGATATCGGCATAACCTCTGAGTTTGAATTCATTCTACCCCTCCTCCAGGAAAATGTTCTCGTCAAAGACACCGTGACTGGCACCGTGAGGATCACGGACTTTGGCACGAGCTTTTTCGTGGAAAGTCAACGTGAGTGACCTCACCTGGGTGTGTGAGTGTCTGCGTGTGGGTGTCTGTATGGCTGTCTTTATGCATGGGTCTCGCTGCGTCCGTGTGAGTGTCTATATGTCAGTGTCTGTCTGAGTGTGTCTGTGTGTGAGTATCTGAGTGTCTGTAAATGTGACTGTTTATGTGCATGATGATGATGCTGTTTAAGACACAGTGTGTACACACGCACATATGTTTGTTGTCCTTGTGATTTTTGTACAGCTATGAATGTTGGTGGCACCCTAGAATACTTGGCTCCGGAGCTGTTGCTGGGCTATAGCTTGACATGTGGAGTGGATATGTGGGCGCTGGGCTGCACGGTGGCGGAGTTGGCGACGGGCAGGGAATTATTCCGGTCCAACAGCCACGAAGATCACCTCCCGCGCTGCATAGAGGTATTTCCCACACGGCGTCTGTCCGCTCGTGATCTCCCTCTCTCTCCTTGGAGTCGTGGGCTATGGGGGTGGCAGGAGGGGGGGTGGCCAATTGGTGATCTGTGAATACCGGCCGTCGTATGTTGCGTGTACACGTGTGTGTCTTGTTTGTGTGGGGGAGCGGTAGCGTAGCGGTCAGCCTGCTGTGCTAGAAACCGAGTTTGATTCCAGCTCATGGGCAACACCAGTGACGATTGTCTGAACTGGTCCTGGGCCTCCTCTAGTTCGAGTCAGCCTCAAATGAGTACCTGGTGGAGTGTGTAAAGTACCTGGGTTAATTCTAGATTTGAAGCTTTCGTGACTGCAAGGATTCACATTCTTAGGTTTTTTCGGTAATCACGTAGGTAAAAAATAAAAAAATAATGAAAGTAAAAATAAAATAAAAATCACGACGTTTCGGAGGCAACACAAGCTTCCGTCTTCAGGTGGAACATTCACAGCACGATAGCTGTATCAAGTGAGAGAAATTCCAAGAAACAGTCCTTGTATATATACTGGTTGAGGGTGGGAGGAGCCAAGGTAGTCCCTGAATATTATTTTTGTGAGGTTCGGTGCGGCTGAAGCACGCTGTTAGGAATGAGCCTTTGTTGTGTAAACTAGGTGCGGATGATGTAAAGGTGCGTGTTAAAGGGACTGAGCCTTTTTGTTATGTAGAGATGATGCGGCTGAAATCAGCCGCCACTCCTGTCTCTCTGTGCCACAGTGCTGGCCCTCAACAAACGCTGCTAATTTTGCTACTCGATCTAACAGCACTTGTCCCGACAGTGTGCCGAAGCTATACGGGTGACCTTTGTCTTCATGTCAACCATGTGCAGATTCTGGGGATGCCTCCAAGGTACATGGTGAATGGAGCACCCGACAGAACGCAGTTCTTTGGTGAGTTGAAGCGTGGGGTGAATGACAGACCGGATTCAGTTTTAGGGTGTGGCCTCAGGCTGTTGTTATTTTGTTTTGGAGGGGGCGTCTTTGTATTTTACATTACTTGGGTATGTGGGTGGGTAAATGGGTGTGTGGGCAAGTGGATGGGTATGTGGGTGAGTAGGCGAGTAGGTTGGTGGGTAATTGGGCGAATGGGTGAGTGGTTGGGTGAGTGGGTCAGCGAGAGGGTGGGTGGGTGGGTAGATGAGTGGGTGGGTGAGTGGGTAGGTGGATAGGTGAGTGAGCGATTGGGTAGGTGGAAGAGTGTATGGGTGGGTAGGTGGATGAGTGGGTTGATGAATCGGTCAGTAAGTGGGTAGATGGGCGATGTGGTGGTTGGTGACTTCGTCTCTTCCGCTGTGCATGGATCCTGCAGACCATCGGGGGAAGATGTTCTGCCCAGGCAAGAAAAGGGTTCCGGGGAGCTTCCCACTTCACAGGGTGCTCAAAAGCGATGACCCGGAGTTTGTCGAATTCATCAGCTCCTGTTTGCGGTAAGAACCACCCACCACTCCCACCCCCTCCCCACGAGGATTCCCCCCTCCAATTGATTGGCGACCGCTCTCCACCGATCACCAGGAAGATGTGGAGCTGAGTGGACCTGCCAATAAGCGGTACCACTGGCCCTCTGTGGAGTTAGCCCTCTGTAGAGGAGTGGGAGGTCTGTCCAAGCCGCTGCTGGGCATCAGAGGACTGCCACTGCTACTGTGGCTTCCGCTGCTGCTGTGCATTCCTGGACCTCGTGGGAGAAGGGAAGGAACATCAAAGCTCTCACCATGCCTCTCTCACCACGTGGCCGCGTGTGTCCCCCGTGCATCTCTCAACAGATGGGATCCGAATTGTCGTATGACGCCAGTGCAGGCGCTGGCTCATAACTGGCTCCGGACTGCGGCCACCAGCACCACCACGGCCAGCAAAGCCACCACCACCACCGCTGCTGCTCCTGGCAGTGTGAAGCACTCTGGAGCTGCTGAGCGACGGTAAGCCACCATCTGCTTGTCCAGTGGTCATGGCAGTCTATAGGGGGGTGCGGGGCCTGGAGCAAGTTACACCGTGTGGGCTTACGAATCGTGGAGAAATCCTCCTCTTTCGGTCTTAAATAGAGTGATAAATGTGATGTCATCACTTGTGAGCCAATCTGGAGCGATAGCCTACGTGTTAAACGGAAGTATTACGCCTGACACCGTGACATCGAACCGCAGGGCCCCCCAAAGCGCGGGGCCCGGGGTGGTCACCCCCTGTACACCGTACCCGGGGGACGACTCTGCTCCTGTGTGTGTGTGTGTTTAATATCTAGTTATCTTCATTGCTACTACTTCTACGCTTATTTAGCCAGCAATAGCCTCACTCAGTCTCAATACTTTTTTCAGGAGGGTCCTGCCAAGTATTTTGCAGTACAGAACAAATGTACTGCTACTGTACGATCCCAATTGAGTTATTTGGAGGTTCAATTTACAACACTGGTGGAGATGTCCATCCAACACTGGTTGCACAGCGTGTTTGTGAGGGTTCAGTTGCCAAACCCAGAGGAATGGAAGTGAAATTTTAATTTGCAATTTTATTGAAGGATTGTGTTGTCTTGGTGTGGTGTGAGGCTGTTTTTGTTGCTGTTTCACTGCGTTGCACAAGCTTGCATTTAGTGTTGAAAAACTGACAGGATTTTATTTACTTAAGCCATTTGTATTTATACGCTTTTTTTGGTATACTTTGGACTCCTTTTGTTTTGTTTGTTGTTATAACCTGCTGACCCTGTGACTTGACTGGACATCTGTGAAAGAAGAGCTTCATAGCTCATCAGACTCCTCTTCATCCAGTTTAAAGAAAGATTCTGATTCTGGGAACCCATGCAGGGGGGGGGGGGGGCAGGCAGGGTAGGGTGGTTGGTAGAACACACTCCACATTCCACACGGAAAAAGTGGCCCACGTATGGGAATCAAACCCAGGTCCTCTCTGGCTGTGAGTTCCAGCCAAAGAGAACGTGTAGATTCGGTTATATACGGATTTATTTTTCCATAATTGGTTTCTGGGTGAGGACAGATAATGAAGCGGCAACATCTTTCCCAAGTTGCCCTTCATCCACTGAGACACCGCCAGACTAATGCCCATTTTGTAACCAGACTCACGGTGGGCAAAGGTATGCTGCATTATTGCGGCACTGTTAATTAGCTGGGTTAATCTTCTGCGGCACACAGTTAGTCCACCCATAGACGATGGGGGGGATGGGGGGGACTGATTTCTGCTGGAGCAGGAAGTTGGAACGGTGTCGTGCGCATCTCTTCACAGAGTGGAGCCGGCACAGCGCCCATCCTCCTTGCTCGCCCAGGCCTCTAAAGAGAAGTTGAAGGTTGTGGAGGAAGAAGAGACCATGGTGGAGGAGCTGGTGGTGCTGGAGGAGGAGGAGACTCTGGTGGAGGAGTTGGTGGTACAAGAGGAGACTCTGGTGGAGGAGTTGGTGGTACAGGAGGAGACCCTGGTGGAGGAGTTGGTGGTACAGGAGGAGACGCTGGTGGAGGAGTTTGTGGTACTTGAGGAGACGCTGGTGGAGGAGTTGATGGTACAGGAGACGCTGGTGGAGGAGTTGGTGGTACAGGAGACGCTGGTGGAGGAGTTGGTGGTACAGGAGACTCTGGTGGAGGAGTTGGTGGTACAGGAGACTCTGGTGGAGGAGTTGGTGGTACTTGAGGAGACGCTGGTAGAGGAGTTGGTGGTACAGGAGACCCTAGTGGAGGAGTTTGTGGTACAGGAGACGCTGGTGGAGGAGTTGGAGATACAGAAGGAGACCCTGTTGGAGGAGTTGGTGGTACAGGAGACTCTGGTGGAGGAGTTGGTGGTACAGGAGACTCTGGTGGAGGAGTTGGTGGTACTTGAGGAGACGCTGGTGGAGGAGTTGGTGGTACAGGAGACTCTGGTGGAGAAGTTGGTAGTACTTGAGGAGACCCTGGTGGAGGAGTTGGTGGTACAGGAGACCCTGGTGGAGGAGTTGATGGTACAGCAGGAGAAGAGGAAGCAAGGGAGCCTGGCCCGCATAGGGAGAGCCATCCGCTCACTCCTCCGACGTGTGCTGCTTTGTGGTGGCCGGTCCACTGCACAGTAGGGGTGGTAGAGGTGGTGGATTGGTGTGAACCCTGACGACTTTCACCACACTCAAAACACTCACCCTGCACCCAACCACCCTGTGATACCCTGCACCCACCACCCACACCTTGCACCCACCCAGTCCTTGATACCCCGCACCCACCACACACACCCTGCATCCACCACACTCACCCTGCACCCACCAGACTCACCCTGCACCCACCACACACACCCTGCACCCACCCAGTCAGTGATAACCCGCATCCACCACACACACCCTGCACCCACCACACTCACCCTGCACCCACCACCCACACCCTGCATCCACCCACCCTGTGATACCCTCCACCCACCACCCACACCCTGCACCCACCACACTCACCCTGCACCCACCACCCTGTGATACCCTGCACCCACCACACACACCCTGCACCCACCACGCACATCCTGCACCCACCACACACACCCTGCATCCACCACGCACACCCTGCATCCACCAGACTCACCCTGCACCCACCCACCCTGTGATACCCTCCACCCACCACACACACCCTGCATCCACCACGCACACCCTGCATCCACCAGACTCACCCTGCATCCACCCACCCTGTGATACCCTCCACCCACCACACACACCCTGCACCCACCACACACACCCTGCATCCACCACACTCACCCTGCACCCACCAGACTCACCCTGCACCCACCACACACACCCTGCACCCACCCAGTCAGTGATAACCCGCATCCACCACACACACCCTGCATCCACCACGCACACCCTGCATCCACCAGACTCACCCTGCACCCACCACACACACCCTGCACCCACCCAGTCAGTGATAACCCGCATCCACCACACACACCCTGCACCCACCACACTCACCCTGCATCCACCCACCCTGTGATACCCTCCACTCACCACACACACCCTGCACCCACCCACCCTGTGATACCCTCCACTCACCACACACACCCTGCACCCACCACACACACCCTGCACCCACCACCCACACCCTGCATCCACCCACCCTGTGAAACCCTCCACTCACCACACACACCCTGCACCCACCACACACACCCTGCACCCACCACACACACCCTGCACCCACCCACCCTGTGATACCCTCCACTCACCACACACACCCTGCACCCACCACACACACCCTGCACCCACCACCCACACCCTGCATCCACCCACCCTGTGAAACCCTCCACTCACCACACACACCCTGCACCCACCACACACACCCTGCACCCACCACACACACCCTGCACCCACCACACACACCCTGCACCCACCACACACACCCTGCACTCACCCACCCTGTGAAACCCTCCACCCACCACCCACACCCTGCACCCACCCACCCTGTGAAACCCTCCACTCACCACACACACCCTGCACCCACCACACACACCCTGCACCCACCACACACACCCTGCACCCACCCAGTCCGTGATACCCTCCACCCACCACCCACACCCTGCACCCACCCACCCTGTGAAACCCTCCACTCACCACCCACACCCTGCACCCACCACACTCACCCTGCACCCACCACACTCACCCTGCACCCACCACACACACCCTGCACCCACCCAGTCCGTGATACCCTCCACCCACCACCCACACCCTCCACCCACCACCCACACCCTGCACCCACCCTGTGATACCCTCCACCCACCACACACACCCTGCACCCACCCACAGCGTGATACCCACTACCCAACATACTCCACACAGAGGGTTAGTGGTTTAAGAGGGTTAGGGGTTTAGGGGTATAGGGATTTAGGGCTATAGGGCTTTAGAGGGTGATGGGTTTAGAGGGTTGGAAGTTTAGAGGGTTCGATACTTATTGGACTAAGTTTATGGGTTGACAGGTTTAGAGGATGATTGGTTTAAGGGTTTAGAGGGAGGGTTTTAAAGGGTAAGGGGTTTAGAGGTTTAGGTGTTTAGATGGCTATTGTTTTAGGGGTTTAGGGACTTAAAGAGTTAGGGGTTCAGAGGGTTAGGGTTTTAGAAGGTTAGGGTTTAGAATATTATGGGTTAAGAGATTTAAATAGTTAGGTGTTTAAAGGTTTAGAGGCTTTATGGGTTTCGATATGTAGAGGTTTAGTGGTTTAGAGAGTTAGAAATTTAGAAGGTTATAGGTTTTAGAGTTTAGGGTTTTTTTAGGGGTTTAGTTTCGGGGTTCAGAGGTTTAGGGTTTTATGGTATAGGTGCTTCGAGGGTGAGGGGTTTAGAGGGTTAGGAGTTAATTGGGTTAGGGTTTAGAAGATTATGAGTTTAGAGAGTTAGGTGTTTAAGAAGTTTAGAGAGTGTATGGGTTTTGATTGTTAGATGTTTATTGGTTTGGGGGGTTTGGATTTTAGAAGGTTATAAGTTTAGGGATTTAGATGTTTGGGGTTTAGGAGATTTGGGTTTTCGAAGTTTAGGGGTTTTGAGGGTTAGAGGTTTATAGGGTATTGAGGTTTAGGGGTTAGGAGTGTAGAGGATTTAACACCTAGACTTTCACAACTAATATTATCCATAATAAAGGTTTTTTTGGGTTATTCCAACACATCAGTGTGCTAAAGGAGAAACGAATTGGCACTTTTTGTTCATGTGACAAACTTTACTAATTGGTCTTTGGTTCTTTTGGTAAAGTCACGTAATTAGAAATAAAATAAAATAAATCACGACGTTTCGATCGCAACACAAGCGGTCGTCATCAGGCAAAGGAGTCAGCCTCTAAACGCAGACAGTTTATAAGGGTTTGGGATGAGCGTAGCCTAAGTGTATCAACAGCACCAGGAGCATGGGCGGTGCACGAGTGCCAATGAAGCAACAATGCCAATGCAGCAACAATGCCAATGCAGCAACAATGCCAATGTAGTGGGCGAGAGAGCTGCTATGGCAAGATGTTATATTGGTAAGAAAGAGTAGAGGAGCAAGTGGGGAGAGAGAGAGGGGGGATAGGGGTATGAGGGGGCGCTGCATTACCGTTAAGGGGAGAGAGGACGTGAAGCTTGGGGGAAGTGGGTGGGAGGCTGGGAACGCTGGGGATGCGGGGGGGAAATAACTCCGAAAAATAGACTAGTACCCGGCAGATATGATAGAACAACCATGAACAATTAAGGTTTTACCTGGTTAATAACATCCTTCCAATGATTGCTCAATTTGTATCCATCTTCTCAGTTAAAGTTATGTCTATGTTTATATATCTGGATGGCTTCATGAACAAACCTTTGATAGTAGCCCGAAGGTTTGCAGAGTACCTTGGTCTCGGAAAAAAACTATATCATGTGAGCCCACAACGTTATAACAATGTTCACCCACGGCAGAGGTATTGGTTCTGATGTGTTTCAGATCTGCCTTGTGTTCGCGAACACGGTCCGAGACATGTCGTTTCGTTTCCCCAATGTAACTGCTACCGCAGGTACAACTCAGTTTGTAGACTCCAGATGGGATTAGATCACGGATTTTGTGTACTGTATTGAATCGGACCTAGATCTTGTGTTTGCTTAAAATTTTGGAAATCTTTTTGGTAACACCTGCTATGTATGGTAATGTGATGGTTTTGATTAGCTTATCAGGGGGTTGTTTCTTCATGGTTGGAGAAACAGCTATGCGAATAATGCGATCCGAGTACCCATTCATCTTGAGGGCCTGGTGTACGTGTTCCAGTTCACTGGCTAGGTGGTGTTGGTCGGAAATGCAGTGGGCCCTATGGTGTAGTGTTTTGATGAGGGAATTATTCTGTGCCGGATGGTGGTGGGAATCAGGTTTCAGATAGGAATATGTGTGGGTGGCTTTCCTGTAGACAGTGTCCCAACGAGCCGTCAGGTCTCTTCTCAAACAAAACATCCAGGAATGGTAGCTTACCATCCTTCTCCACTACCATGGTGAATTTGACGGATGGGTGTATGGAATTGATGTGGCGAAATGACGAAAGTGTCATCTACATATCTCTTCCACAAGGAAGGACATAGGGTGGATGTCTGGATGTCATCTGTTTCAAATTTCTCCATGAAAACATTCGCTATCACTGGTGATGAGGGGGAACCCATGGGGGTACCTTCATTTTGTTTGTAAAAAGTACCATTTCAAGTGAAGTAAGTGTTGGTAAGGCAGTGCCTAACCAGAGTAGGTACATCAAGATTCAGTCCATGTTGGACTAAATCTTCAATTATTGCTAAAGTGTCAGGTACAGGAACCTTGAACAACAGAGAAACTACATCAAAGCTGATGAGCAAATCATCTGGGGACAGTGAAATGCCCTTGATTAGAGAGACCAAGTGAGCTGTTATGTACTACTAAGGTAGTCTTGCCCATGAATGAAAGCAAGGTATCAGACAGAAAACGGGCCAGTTTGTAGGTAGGTGAGTTGATAGTGGAGACGATTGGCCGATGTGGAGTACCTTCTTAATCCATGATCTAATCCCATCTGGAGTCTACAAACTGATTTGTACCTGCGGTAGCAGCTACATTGAGAAAACAAAACGACATGTCTCGGACCGTGTGCGCGAACACAAGGGAGATCTGAAACACGGCAGAACCAATACCTCTGCCATGGTTGACCATTGTTATAACGCTGTGGGCTCGCATGATATAGTTTTTTCTGAAACCAAGGTACTCTGCAAACCTTCGGGCTACTATCAAAGGTTTGTTCATGAAGCCATTCAGATATATAAACATAGACATAACTTTAACCGAGAAGATGGATACAAATTGAGCAATCATTGGAAGGATGTTATTAACCAGGTAAAACCTTAATTGTTTATGGTTGTTCCATCATATCTGCCGGGTACTCGTCTATTTTTTCCGAGTTATTTCCCCCCCCCCCCCCGCATTCCCAGCGTTCCCAGCCTCCCACTTGCATCCCCGCCCACTTCCCTCCCCCCCCCCAGGCTTCACGTCCTCTATCCCCTTAGCGCTCACGCCCCCCCCCCCATCTTCCTACACCCCCCCCCCCTCTCTCTCTCCCCCCTTGCTCCTCCCCCCTTTCTTACCTATGTAACCTCTTGCCACGGCAGCTCTCTCACCCACTGCATTGGCATTGTTGCTGCATTCACATTGCTGCTACATTCGCATTGCTGCTGCATTGGCATTGTTTCTGCATTGGCATTTTTGCTGCATTGGCACTTGTGTACCACCAATGCTCCTGGTGCTGCTGATACACTTGGGCAACACCCATCCCAAACCCTTATAAACTGTCTGCCTTTAGAGGCCGACTCCTTTGCCTGATGACGACCGCTTGTATTGCGATCGAAACGTCGTAATTTATTTTATTTCTAACTACTTACTTTACCGAATAAACCAAAGAGTATGAATTCCTGCAGTCACAAAAGCTTCAAATCAAGATTTACTAATTGGCTGTCGGATGGTGGCGGGTTTAACGACACATTTACACAATCTAACCCAACAAACCTTTATTATGGTATGAGAGGGTTGGGGTTGTAAAGGGTTATGGTTTTAGTGGTTTTGGGGTTTAGAGGGTGAGTGGTTTAGAGCAGTGGTCCCCAACCTTTTTGGCACCAGGGACCGGTTTCGTGGAAGACAATTTTTTCACGGACCAGAGGGGGGGGGGGGGGTTCATCATTGGGTCTTTCCCCCTTTTCAAAGAAGCTCTCCAGCGATGTTTGTTTTTTTACTCATTTTGGCTAGGGTTAGCTTGTGAGCTTACCAAAACTGCGCAGTACGGGAAAGAGGCGCAGACGGAAGTGGGCGGGCTACGCGCGGACTAAAATAAGTGTCGGATTCTGACTTCTCATGAGTGTGCAACCTAGATCCCTCGCATGCGCAGTTTACAGTAGGGTTCTAATGCTGCTGCTGATCTGACAGGAGGCGGAGCTCAGGCAGTAATGCGAGCGATGAGCGGCTGTAAATACAGATGAAGCTTCGCTCGCTTGCCCACCGCTCACCTCCTGCTGTGCGGCCCGGTCCCTAACATGCCACGGACCGGTAGTGGTCCGTGGCCTGGAGGTTGGGAACCTCTGGTTTAGAGGATTGGAGTTTAGATGGGTTGGGATTTAGGTTGGGGATTTAGCGTTATAGGTTAGAGTTTATAAGGTTAGGGGTTTAGATGGTTAGGTGTTTAAGAGGGTTTAGAGGGTTGGGTTTTAAAGGTATAGAAGGTTAGGGGTTGAAAGAGTTAGGGGTTTAGAGGGTTAGAGGTTTAGGTGTTTTGAGGGTTAGTGTTTTAGATGGTGAGGGGTTTAGAAAGTTAGGTGTTTAGAGGTGTATAGAGTATATGGATTTCGATTGTTAGAGGTTTAGTGGTTTAGAGGTTTAGGAGTTTAGTCGTTTATAATGTTATCGGTTTTAGGAGTTTAGAGATTTTGGGGTGTTTAGGGATTTAGAAGGTTATAGGTTTGAGGATTTTCAAGGGTTACTGGTTTAAATAATTTAGGGGTTATAGGGCCAGGGATGAGAGGGTTTAACACCTACACTTAATATTATCTGCAATAAAGTTTTTTTTGGGTTAGTCTCCAACACAGCGGTGCCCTAAAGTAGAAACAAATTGGCATTTTTTTGGTCACGTGATAAAATGTATTAATTGGCTGTCGGGTGGTGGCGGGTGTAACTGACGCATTGACATTTACATGAACTTACCCAAAAAACACTTTATTATGAGATTAGAGGGTTAGGTGTTTAGAGGGTTTAAAGAGTTAGATGTTGAGACGGTTAGTATTTGAGGATAATATGGGTTTAGAGAGTTAGGGGTCTAGAAGTTTAGGTGTTTAAGAGTGTTGGGGTTTAGATGATTTGGGATTTCGGTTAGGGATTGAGGGTTTTAGAAAGTTACGGTTTTGAGGATGAGAGGGTTAAGGGTAGAGTTTTATGTTTTAGAAGGTTATGGCTTTAGAGAGTTATAGCTTTAGAGGGTTAGGTGTTTCGAGGTTTAGCAGGTTTATGGGTTTTGATTCTAGAGGTTTAGAGGGTTAGTAATTTAGGAGTTTAGGTTTCTTTGAGTCTAAGGGGTCTGTGGTAAGATAAAAAAAATGTTTAGTTTCATTTGTATATTTGTAAATAATGTGTTTACCTCTCCTGTCGTATTTTGTATTCTATTTTTGTTGTTACATTTTGATCCGCCCGAATGGACATGTGAAAAAGATCTTTATCACTCGTTAGAGTCCTTCAGTACAAAATAAATACTTTTTTATTTTTTATCCTTATTGGCCTCTACGAATCTATGGATTTCGGTGTGAGTTTTTGGGTCTCTTTGAATGTATGGATCTCTGTGTGAGGCTATGGGTCTCTGTGTGAGCCTATAAGGTCGCTGTGTGAGTCTATGTGCGTGTGTGTGTTGGAGTCTATGGATGTCTGTTGGAATCTATGGGTCTCTGAGTATGGATGTTTGTGAGTCTTACATGTGTAATGAGCGACTTCCGCGACACGTCGTATAGAGGGTACTTCTTTCATTCATATACGGGCACAACAGCTTATCTCTCACAACACTGGATGTTAGCGTCTCTACGGGCTACACACACACGGCCGATCACTCAGCGTGGTTCCACCATCCACACTCGGCCACGCCACTGGTTGACGGCGAGCTGGGGAGGGTGATGGAAGCCGCAGGAGATCTTCCACGTGGTCGGACGATGGAGAGAGATGACGGCGAGCAGCGACGCAGTCCGGACCCAAGACTCCACACACGAACCCCCGAGTCCTCCTCCGCCCCCGCTTATAACGACGCAAGCGCGGCGAGGCTCCGCCTCTGGCCACGCCCTATCGTGGAACCTTCGAGTGGGTTACTGGAGCATCCCGGCCAGCCCCACCCATTAGCTTTGGCCCAGATACCTCTCCCTTTAGGATTTGATGTTTCTACAGCAGTGCCTGTACCCGTGCTTCCCTTTTCTAACCAGCAGGTGTCATCATGTCTTTAGACATGCACAAATTGAACTTTAAAAGGGCATTGAGGGTTGTGGAATAAGAATTGAATATTAAGTTCCTGTAATATTTTATAATAATAGACTTATTCCAGGAAAGCCAAACTGAGTCAGTAAGGTCCTGAATTGAGTTTTCATTTTAATATATTTCGCCCAATGAATGACGAGCGCTTACACAAGTGGGGGGAAACCAGAGCACCCGGAGAAACTCCACGCTTACGAGGGGGAAACACTGTAAACCGTAGAGGTGAAGATGGCGATCATCCCACTTGCTGTACTGTCTTCTCCTGGCGAGACAGGTGATGGCACCTAGATGCCCAAGGGAAGAGGGTTTCACAACATTCACTGTACGGAGATCCACCAACACTCTCTACCTTCCACAGTGCCAGACTACAGGAGTGTGCCTGTAATCTAGCACTGTGTGAATTATAAGAACAATAATAATTTATAAAGTGATAACAATAATACTCATTTCTATTTGTAACGTGATAATAATTACTTGTACTTACGACATAATAATCATTTCTCTTGTAACTTGATAATAACAATTACTTCTACTTGTAACTTGATAATAACAATAATTACTTCTACTTATAATGTGATAACAACCCTATGGAACACCCAGTGATGAACAATGAACCCTATGGGAACCTTATGGGAGCCTCAGTGAGTAACACTGAACCCTAAGAGAACACCAGTAAGTAACACTGAACCCTAAGAGAACACCAGTGAGTAACACTGAACCTTATGGGAGCCTCAGTGAGTAACACTGAACCCTTGAATCGAGCACGGTTATAGGAATATTGGAAATACAGGGGGTAAAGTTTACGTGTGTCTGTGCATATATTGTGTCGTGTGGTATGTGAGGAAATTCCACTTCAACCTTCGCAGTCTGTCACGAGAATGATAATATGCACCACGTGACACCCAAGTGTTCACCAAAAGCTGCTAACGAGACGACACGCACAAAACTGCAGCCTTCTCTCTCAAGTGATATCATTTTGCCGAGTTCATTCCGAGTCTACGTTGCTTCCCCATTGGTTGTGTAAACACGGTGGCGTCTCCCAAGAACTTGTAAACAACCCGCCGAGCCCTCCCTGCCACCGTCGTGTTCCGAACGAGCCTGGCGGCACGTGGCTCGGCAACGCGAGCCTTCGATTGATAACGGGGCGCCGGAGCTCACTCAGCAGACTCCCTCGCGGCATCGCGGCGATGACTGCAGCCTCAAGCTAAACAAGCGCAGAACCTGCAGATCGCTGTGACATGGAAAGCGCGGTTCATGGTAAAGACGAAACCGTGGGAGCGCAGCGTACGCTGTGCACATTCTCCTCGGAGTAGCCCTCGTTTATAGGAGAACATAACTACGTGGAATGCACGTACAGGAGAACACACGTCCGTGTCACTCGACCACTTCTATCAAGCTGTTTAAGGAATTACCCTCCTCATGGTGTGTATTAATTTATAAAAATGTCAGGATAGTTTTTCAACTGGTCTTATGCACCAGTGGTTTTAGTCAAATCCATTGGCGCTGAACTAGTTTTGCGTTGCCAGACGTGACATGTTGCCTCCACCACGAGCAGCTTCCATTTGGGAAAGATGAGTGCACAGACACTCCTGGCCTTAAACACGTTTATGGCCAAGTAATGGTAGTGGTGCCTAAACGCGGAACAAAAACACAACATTAATTTACAATACCGGCCCCTCCTTCACAGCGGGAGTAGCCTGGTGGGACAGTGGGTTTTGGATTATTAGGTTAGCTGGTCGTGAGTCTGAGCCTAGCTGGCAAGGTTATAGGGTCATTTTGTAGATCAGTGTGTTGGCAGTGAGTTACCAGGTTGGAGTGTTTATTGGATCAGTAGGTCATGCTAATTTATCACATCAACATCATGATAATCCCTCACATCAACATCATGCTAATCCCTCACATCAACATCATGCTAATCCCTCACATGAACATCATGCTAATCCCTCACATCAACATCATGCTAATCCCTCACATCAACATCATGCTAATCTATCACATCAACATCATGCTAATCTCTCACATCAACATCATGCTAATCCATCACATCAACGTCATGCTAATCTATCACATCAACATCATGCTAATCTCTCACATCAACATCATGCTAATCTATCACATCAACATCATGCTAATCTCTCACTTCAACATCATGCTAATCTCTCACATCAACATCATGCTAATCTATCACATCAACATCATGCTAATCTCTCACATCAACATCATGCTAATCTATCACATCAACATCATGCTAATCTCTCACTTCAACATCATGCTAATCTCTCACATCAACATCATGCTAATCTATCACATCAACATCATGCTAATCCCTCACATCAACATCATGCTAATCTATCACATCAACATCATGCTAATCTCTCACTTCAACATCATGCTAATCTCTCACTTCAACATCATGCTAATCTCTCACATCAACATCATGCTAATCCATCACATCAACATCATGCTAATCCCTCACATCAACATCATGCTAATCTCTCACATCAACATCATGCTAATCCCTCACATCAACATCATGCTAATCTCTCACATCAACATCATGCTAATCTATCACTTCAACATCATGCTAATCTCTCACATCAACATCATGCTAATCTATCACATCAACATCATGCTAATCTCTCACATTAACATCATGCTAATCCCTCACATCAACATCATGCTAATCTCTCACATCAACATCATGCTAATCTATCATATCAACATCATGCTAATCTATCACATCAACATCATGCTAATCTATCACATCAACATCATGCTAATCTATCACATCAACATCATGCTAATCTCTCACATCAACATCATGCTAATCTCTCACATCAACATCATGCTAATCTCTCATATCAACATCATGCTAATCCCTCACATCAACATCATGCTAATCTATCACATCAACATCATGCTAATCTCTCACATCAACATCATGCTAATCTATCACATCAACATCATGCTAATCTCTCACATCAACATCATGCTAATCTCTCACATCAACATCATGCTAATCTATCACATCAACAGCATGCTAATCTCTCACATCAACATCATGCTAATCTATCACATCAACATCATGCTAATCCCTCACATCAACATCATGCTAATCTATCACATCAACATCATGCTAATCTATCAATTCAACATCATGCTAATCTCTCACATCAACATCATGCTAATCTATCACATCAACATCATGCTAATCTCTCATATCAACATCATGCTAATCTATCACATCAACATCATGCTAATCTCTCATATCAACATCATGCTAATCTCTCACATCAACATCATGCTAATCTATCACATCAACATCATGCTAATCTCTCATATCAACATCATGCTAATCTCTCACATCAACATCATGCTAATCTATCACATCAACATCATGCTAATCTATCACATCAACATCATGCTAATCTCTCACATCAACATCATGCTAATCCCTCACATCAACATCATGCTAATCTCTCACATCAACATCATGCTAATCTCTCACATCAACATCATGCTAATCTCTCACATCAACATCATGCTAATCTATCACATCAACATCATGCTAATCCCTCGTTCAGGAGGCCGCTCACCTAACTTACATTTACTTGCTAATTTCTCACATTAACATCACTATCTTCGGCCACTTCTTTATGACCCTTGAGCTACACCCATTTCGAACCTTTTAAAACAGTCTGCCTCAGCAGCAGACCACGCTTTCCCACCTGATGATGGACGCTTGTGTTGCACCCGAAACGTCGTGATTTGTGTCATTTTGTACCTACGTAACTTTACCGAATGAACTAAAGAGTATTGATTCCTGCAGTCACGACAGCTTCAAATAAAGATAGATTTTTTAATATTCAACCTGCAATGTTCTGCAAACTACTGCCAGTATTAAAATGGTGATTTGGTCTAAGAGGTGGAAGTTTCTACCGTCTGACCTTGTTTTTTCAGTATATTTAAACACACTCGTGTTGATATGGGTGCATCAAAACAACCAAGGTGATTTGTTCTATTCAATCCACGAAAATGATTACAATTGCTATTCTCTTTGGTTCTTTTGGTAAAGTCACGTAGATAGAAAAAGACTAAAATAAAACAAAAAATTATATATCACGAAGTTTCGTTATGATATATTATTAAAATTATCCAGCTGGATTATTTTTTTATGCCTGAGGACGACCGCTTGTGTTGCGATCGAAACGTCGTGATATGTTATTTTATTTTAATATTTTTTATATATATGTGACTTTGCCGAAAGAACCAAAGAGTATGGATTCCTGCAGTCACGAAAACTTCAAATCAAGAGTACAATTGCTGTCATCAACTTTTAATAATCATCTAAATGGTACAGAGGCATAGCTCGGATATTTTGCGCCCAGGGACAAACTATAAAATTGGCGCCCCCCCCCCCCCCCCGTTTATTCACATTTTCCTATTACATCGAATAAGGAATAACAATTTAAATTTAAATGAAACATTGTATTTAAAGAAGCAAATTTTAAGAAATTATATTACATGGCTCACTCAGTCACTGTCGTAGACTGGTTGACATAGTCTACAAAAGATACATTTTTCTTGATTTCACTGTCGCAAACTGGTCAATCACGTAATCAAAATCTGTTTTTTCCAATGTTTCTCTTTCAACCCTAAGAAGAGCAAGATCGCTGATACGATCTTGTCCCATTGAAGTTTTAGGTTGAGGTGTAGATTTGTGCAGTAGTTTCAGGCTGCCGCGCCCGCCGCAATAAGTTATAATTTAACGTTGTAAGCCTCATTTTGGCGCCCCTTTACCTTGGCGCCCGGGGACACGTGTACCCCCCTGCCCCCCCCCCTAGCTACGCCTCTGAAATGGTATAGTTTGTAAGGCTGTGTGCATTTGCATTGCTGTGTATGTTCACTTGTCTTTGGCTCGTGTGTGTACATCTGTGTGATATAAGCATTGTACAGTTAACAAACTATTAGATAACTTTTAAAAATCAAGTTTTTCATTCGCATGCACACTCATGTGTGTATGTTCACTCATGTGTGTGTGTGTATATCTACTTCTGCGTTTATGTATGAGACCTCAAAGATGCAGTCATCATCACCCTGTAGAAGAACAAAGGGGAGAAATAAAACTGTTCCAATTATCGTGGCATAACACTTCTGTTCGTCGCCGACAAAATCCTCGCAAGAGTACTGCTGAATAGACTGGTACCCGCAATAGCTAAAGATCACCTCGTGAAACAGGGCTGTGTTCTTGCTCCCACGCAGTTCACCATTTTGTTCAGCATGATGCTCCAGCAGGCCACAGAGGACCTCGACGACGCTGATGGCGTATACATCCGTTTTCGTCTCGACGGGAGCGTGTTCAACCTCAGGCGTTTGCAGGCCCACACAAAGACCATGGAGCAATTGATCAGGGAGCTGCTGTTTGCTGACGATGCCGCCCTCCTTGCTCACACAGAGGCAGCTATGCAGCGAATTACGTCCTGTTTCGCAAAAACAGCTCAGATCTTCGGTCTTGAATTCAGCCTGAGGAAGACTGAAGTTTTTCATCAGCTCGCACCCCATGAGGAGCACCATCGACCAGGCATCTTCATTGAACAAACAGAGCTGAAAGCTGTCCACCAGTTCAACTACTTGGGATGCGTGATTTCGTCAACAGCAACCTTAAAAGAGACGTGAAGGTCAACGTCTACAAAGCTGTTGTACTGACCACTCTCCTGTATGGCGTCACGTACCGTCGTCACCTCAAGCGTTTCCATCAGCGCTGCCTCCGCACAATCTTCAAAATTCACTGGAGTGACTTCGTCGCCAACACTGAAGTCCTCGAGTCAGCGGAGGTCATCAGCATCGAGGCTATGGTCCTCAAGATACAGCTTCGTTGGGCAGGGCACATCGCCAGGATGGAGAACCACCGCTTACCTAAGATGGTGCGTTATGGGGAACTGTCCTCTGGCCATCGCGACATAGGGGCACTACGAAAGCGATACAAAGACTCCCTGAAGAAGTCCCTCACTGCTTGCTGCATCGATCACCGTCAGTGGGCAACACAAGCAGCTGATCGCAACTCCTGGCAGCACACAGTCCACCAGGCCACCTCCTTCTTCGAAGATACCCGCAGGGCCCGTATGGAGGACAAAAGGAGAAGGAGGAAGAACTGTGATCCCTCAGCACCCATCCCAGATCAGACCTATACTTGCAGCCGTTGTGGCAGGACCTGCTTGTCCCGCATAGGCCTCGACAGCCACCAGCGTGCCTGCAGAAGACGTGGATGTCCTTCCTAGATCTTCGTTCGCGAAGGCAAGCCATGATGATGATCTCCATCAGCATTGCAACATTGTATACTTATTTTCACAGATAAAGCCGATAAATTGATCACAGTTTACAGGCCATTGTAAATGTGCAAACTAACAACATGCACATAATTATTCAAGGAGATGCCCATCCCTATTCAAACGGAAGCGAACGATGATTTAGCATTTTCCTACTTAGGCTTAAGCACAATGGCCACATGAGCTTAGGTATGTTGCTAGATATGAGGAGCTTTAGTACCGTGAATAGCAATTGAATGCAAATAAATTAATGAAGAAAATGATTCTAGCGAAATTTCATAAATGGCAAGAATAATCCGAACCAGTGTGCCGATACAATGGCAAGCAAATGGAAGTTTGAACTTGAAAAAGACTTCATGCAAATAAACGAAACCTATGACTTCAATACACTCATTAAATATGAGGCCAATATTCCTAATATTGTTAATAAATCCAAGCGTTTGGAGTGGAAACAGAGAAGGAATTAGAATCGCACGCTTTTCTGTCATTAGCATAACGTACTTCAGTGTTGTGGGGAATCTAAGATTCATATCGTCAGCTTAAACTGTGAAAATAATCACAAAACCCCGCTATCCAAGTATACTACTGTTTGTATGTAAATGGATCTGTACTTCTGTGTATGTCCACTCGTGTGTTTATTTACACTCGTTGATGTGGATATGTACATGCGTGAATGTGTGTGTATAGGTATGTACAATAATTTGTTCGAATATTTGTTTGTGTAGTAGAACGCAATCCCTGTGTATGTACACTGCTGTGTATGTACACCCGTGTGTGTATGCGCACTTGTATGCATGTGCGTATGTATGAAGCAGTGTGTATGCACATTCGTGTATGTTTCTACAGCGCTGTGTATGTCCATTCGTGTGTGGGTGTAGTGAGTGTGACCAGCGGACTGCCACGATGCTGCCAGTTAAGGATAAACTTGTGTGATGGAGATGCTTTACCTGAAACTCGCCTCCACACGTGTTCGCTATGAACATTGTAGCAATAAGGGACGATCAGTAATCTTTAACATAGCAGGTCTGTATATACAGCGGTGTGCATTCACACACCGCTGTATATACAGTCGTGTTTGGATGCAAACTCGTGTGTGTATGTCTTCTCGTCCGTGTTTTTTTAAAGGAAAGATATGATAGCAATTACGTACGATCAGTCATCTTTAAAAACAAATCAGGTCTTTATTGAGCTGCAAGAAAACTCACGTTAATACTCGTATCGATATCTTTATTAATACGCATGCTCAAACGGTTAAAATATATTCTTAAAATCAAACACGTAAACGTCGATTTCCCCTTTGACGTCCTTTTCGCTTGAAGCCATTTGTCCATAGTTTAAAATTGTTGTGAGAAGATGACAACACATGCCACCTTCTACCATAAACACCACACATTTAACAGCCCCGATGATCCAACGACGAGACGAAGCAATGTATCTATCGAAGCATAAAATTGTTGTCATCCTGAAATATGTGAACACTTCTGGAACTTAAAAGGAAGATATTCATCTGAACACATTGTAGAGCATTCACAACATCACTCTAGCTTTAAGTCTTAGAAATAACCGAACAAAATATATGAGACACGAATATGACTCTTCAGCCACTCCACTACATCAAGCCATCTCTCAGGATGCAACTGCATGGGGTCGAAAGAGGAATTTCGTTTAGGACTCATGACAACATTTTTACTCCTTGTTTGGTGATGCCTGTGAAGTGTTGATGACCGTGAAAATGCTTCCAACACACAGAGCAATCAATCGGTTTTGTTAAAATAATGACACTAGCTTGGAGTAGTGCTGGAAATCACTGATATAATCAATTGCACCTAATACACTGATCTAACAGAGACACAAACGTGCACATTCCAGGACTTTACCAGAATAATTCAATACTTTGATTATCCAGCAACTCCAGGAGCCATTTCTCATTATCAACCCGCATGGGGTCTAAAGAGGAATTGTCGTCAGGACTCATTACATCCACTACATCCACGCATCTCTCAGGTTCCACCATGCATAGGTTCGAAAGATGGATTTTTTTCAGGACTCATTGCAGCATTTTGTTTTTCACCTTTTGATTTCACTTCCCTATCATTGCGGATCTTCTCATGCTTGTTTCGGGGTGATGACCGTGTGAAGATCTGACTTCCTTCCCGCACACAGCGCAATTGAATGGCTTCACGCCCGTGTGTGTTTTCTGGTGACAATGAAGATGTGATTTCCGTGCAAATGCCTTTCCACACACAGAGCAATTGAATGGCTTCACGCCCGTGTGTGTTTTCTGGTGAGTGTTAAGAGTTGATTTCTGTGCAAATGACTTCAAACACACAGAGCAATTGAATGGCTTCTCGCCCGTGTGTGTGTTTTGGTGATGGTGAAGATGTGATTTCCGTGCAAATGCCTTCTAACACACAGAGCAATCGAACGGCTTCTCGCCCGTGTGTGTTTTCTGGTGACTGTGAAGATGTGATTTCTGTGCAAATGTCTTCCCACACACAGCGCAATTGAACGGCTTCTCGCCCGTGTGTGTTTTCTGGTGAGTGTGAAGATTTTGTTTCAGTGAAAATGTCTTCCCACACACAGCGCAATTGAATGGCTTCTCACCCAAGTGTGTTTTCTGGTGAGTGTGAAGATTTTGTTTCAGTGAAAATGCCTTCCCATACACAGAGCAATTGAATGGCTTCTCACCTGTGTGTGTTTTCTGGTGATTTTGAAGAGTTGATTTCTGTGCAAATGCCTTCCCACACACAGAACAATTGAACGGCTTTTCGCCCGTGTGTGTGTTCTGGTGAGTGTGAAGATTTTGTTTCAGTGAAAATGCCTTCCCACAAAGAGAGCAATTGAATGGCTTCTCACCCGAGTGTGTTTTCTGGTGCCTGTGAAGATATGCTTTACGTGCAAACGCCTTCACACAAACAGAGAAATTGAATGGCTTCTCACCCGTGTGTGTGTGGCGCTGTGGAAAGGTTATCTGCTCCATGTGACTGATTCTTCAGTGACAGTCGCGGGTGTTTTTTAGAGTAAAATACACCCTCAAAGCTGCGTGGATGTCTGGCTCAAATCACCAAGAAGCTAACTTTTTACCAACGTCTAACTGAAACACAGTAACGTCTCGTAAGTCGGACTACACACGCGATTACCAGTTTATCCACTAACAAAGACACTTACTTGTGGATGCACGTCGTATCGATGTCCCTGTAACCCGTCTGAAGAGATCGCCACGAACTCTCCCGAAGCGAAGTCGCCAGCCAGTCGCCAAGCAATCGTGCTCGCCAGGCTGGGTCTCGTGGAAGAAGGGTTATCTGCAGAGCGAGGAGTCGAGCGTCTATCCTCAGCAAAATCCCTCTCGAAATGACCTTGAAGTCTGATTTTAAGCCCCTTATAACTTCGCTCACGCATTCAAATCTTTTGTTCTCGACTTGGCCTATTATGGACTTTGCATTCAATTGTTAATTTTTTGCATTAACAATCCGCATATCTAGCAACATAATACGTATGTACATCTCACTGCATAATTGTACACTTCCGTTTGAATAAGGATGTGCATCTCCATGCATAATTCCATGATTCGTGTTAATTTGCTAATATTCACCCCCCCAATGTCCTCTAAACTGCTGCAAGTTTAGAGGATTATAAAGCGACATACAGTCTGAAGTATCAAAATTGGTGATCTCGAGCTTGATTTGGAATAAGATGTGCAAGTTTATACTTTACTGACTTTGTTTTATAAATATATTTAAGGATAATCGTGTTGAGCGGGGTGCTTCTAGAACGAGTATCTATATATATAAAATCGTTCATGTCTGTGTGTCTGTGTGTGTGTGTGTGGACTGCACTTTCATTGGACGGCGGTTGCCCCTGGCAACGGCTAGCCACGCCTTCACCGCTTTCATTGGACGGCGGTTGCCCCTGGCAACGAGTAGCAACTTTTCTCCGCGGGGTGGACGCCATTTTTAATAGCGCGGGGGGGGGGGGGGGACCGGCACCCGTACCCAGCGTTCGCCGGGTGGGAAAATCAGGCAAGGCGGGAGGCTCTGCACGGTGCTAGGCCTCGACACCCAACACGCCACTCTGAGGTAAATTCATACAAATTTCACGTCCTCTACAGAGTGGCGAGGGAGGCAGAGTGGCGAGGGAGGCAGAGTGGCGAGGGAGGGACTCAGCCTCAAAACGAGTAACTGGTGTGGCGTATTAACATCGCCACTGGGGAGACAAAGGCGGCCGGGCGTGGTGGATACAAGTCCCGGGCAAAGCCGGGTCATGACTATGTGTGTATGTGTTTATGTGTATGTCTGTGTGTCTGTATGTATGTGTGTATGTATGTGTCTGTATGTGTTTGTGTGTATGTATGTGTGTGTCTGTATGTATGTGTGTGTGTATTGTGTATGTGTTTGTGTGTATGTATGTGTGTGTTTGTATGTATGTGTATGTTTGTGTGTATGCATGTGTGTGTATGTGTTTGTGTGTATGTGCGGTTATGTATGTGTGTGTATGTGTGTGTCTGCAGCAAGCGCGTGTATGTGTACCTATGGACGCGCGCGCGTGTGTTGTGTAGGGGGAACGGTAGTGTAGTGCTTAGCGTACTGCCTGTGTCTATGTGTGTGTGTGTGTGTCTGTGTGTGTGTGTCTGTGTGTGTGTCTGTGTGTGTGTGTCTGTGTGTGTGTGTCTGTGTGTGTGTGTCTGTGTGTGTGTGTCTGTGTGTGTGTGTCTGTGTGTGTGCGTGTGTGGTGTGTAGGAGGAACGGTAGTGTAGTGCTTAGCGTGCTGCCTGTGTGTGTCTGTGTGTGTGTGTGTCTGTGTGTGTGTGTCTGTGTGTGTGTGTCTGTGTGTGTGTCTGTGTGTGTGCGTGTGTGGTGTGTGGGGAGCGGTAGTGTAGTGGTTAGCGTGCTGTCTGTGTGTCTGTGTGTGTGTGTGTCTGTCTGTGTGTGTGTTCTGTGTGTGTGTCTGCGTGTGTGGTGTGTGGGGAGCGGTAGTGTAGTGGTTAGCGTGCTGTCTTTGTGTCTGTCTGTGTCTGTCTGTGTGTTTCTGCGTGTGTCTGTGTGTGTGTGCGTCTGTGTGTGTGAGGAGCGGTGGGTGTAGTGGTTAACGCTACGCTGCGCTACCAACCCGGCGAACCGAGTTAGATTCCCGCTCATGGCCACCACCGATCAAGATTATTTGAACCTCACATAGGTCGACTCAGCCTCAAACGAGTAACTGGTGTGGCGTATTAACATCGCCACTGGGGAGACAAAGGCGGCCGGCCGTGGTGGATACAAGTCCCGGGCGAAGCCGGGTAGTACAGCTAGTTTTATATTATAATTTCTGCCATGAACTTTGAATGATCATCTGAATGGTTGAGCTTGTAAGCGTGGTTTATTACAAAGTCCATATTAAAGATTTTTTCGGTTAGATCACTTAAATATACAAATGTGTCGTTGAAACCCGCCACCACCCGACAAAGCCAACTAGTAAGGATTGTCACGTAAACAGAACATGCAAATGTTTCACTAGTACAGCACACCGGTGTGTTGGAGAGCCAAGCCACAATATTTACAATCTGAGCACGACGTTTCGCCTGTAATTAAAACAAGCTTCATCAGTCGACAACCAGATTTGGGAAGTCTCACTGTTTCGTTCCTCATATAGAAGCATAGATGTGTTGACCACGCAGCTGCGCTCTTGAACAATGTGGGGGGAGGGGGGGGAGCATGTGATGACTGAGGCAATAAACGGGGGGGGGGGGGGGGGCGCCAATTTTATAGTTTGTCCCTGGGCGCAAAATATCCGAGCTACGCCTCTGTACCATTTAAATGATTATTAAAAGTTGATGACAGCAATTGTACTCTTGATTTGAAGTTTTCGTGACTGCAGGAATCCATACTCTTTGGTTCTTTCGGCAAAGTCACGTATATATAAAAAATATTAAAATAAAATAACATATCACGACGTTAAGATCGCAACACAAGCGGTCGTCCTCAGGCATAAAAAAATAATCCAGCTGGATAATTTTAATAATATATCATAACGAAACTTCGTGATATATAATTTTTTGTTTTATTTTAGTCTTTTTCTATCTACGTGACTTTACCAAAAGAACCAAAGAGAATAGCAATTGTAATCATTTTCGTGGATTGAATAGAACGAATCACCTTGGTTGTTTTGATGCACCCATATCAACACGAGTGTGTTTAAATATACTGAAAAAACAAGGTCAGACGGTAGAAACTTCCACCTCTTAGACCAAATCACCATTTTAATACTGGCAGTAGTTTGCAGAACATTGCAGGTTGAATATTAAAAAATCCATCTTTATTTGAAGCTGTCGTGACTGCAGGAATCAATACTCTTTGGTTCATTCGGTAAAGTTACGTAGGTACAAAATGACACAAATCACGACGTTTCGGGCGCAACACAAGCGTCCATCATCAGGTGGGAAAGCGTGGTCTGCTGCTGAGGCAGGCTGTTTTAAAAGGTTCGAAATGGGTGTAGCTCAAGGGTCATAAAGAAGTGGCCGAAGATAGTGATGTTAATGTGAGAAATTAGCAAGTAAATGTAAGTTAGGTGAGCGGCCTCCTGAACGAGGGATTAGCATGATGTTGATGTGAGAGATTAGCATGATGTTGATGTGAGAGATTAGCATGATGTTGATGTGAGAGATTAGCATGATGTTGATGTGAGGGATTAGCATGATGTTGATGTGAGAGATTAGCATGATGTTGATGTGAGGGATTAGCATGATGTTGATGTGAGAGATTAGCATGATGTTGATGTGAGGGATTAGCATGATGTTGATGTGAGAGATTAGCATGATGTTGATGTGAGAGATTAGCATGATGTTGATGTGAGAGATTAGCATGATGTTGATGTGAGGGATTAGCATGATGTTGATGTGATAGATTAGCATGATGTTGATGTGAGAGATTAGCATGATGTTGATGTGAGGGATTAGCATGATGTTGATGTGATATATTAGCATGATGTTGATGTGAGAGATTAGCATGATGTTGATGTGAGAGATTAGCATGATGTTGATGTGATAGATTAGCATGATGTTGATGTGAGGGATTAGCATGATGTTGATGTGAGAGATTAGCATGATGTTGATGTGAGAGATTAGCATGATGTTGATGTGAGAGATTAGCATGATGTTGATGTGAGGGATTAGCATGATGTTGATGTGATAGATTAGCATGATGTTGATGTGATAGATTAGCATGATGTTGATGTGAGAGATTAGCATGATGTTGATATGAGAGATTAGCATGATGTTGATGTGATAGATTAGCATGATGTTGATGTGAGAGATTAGCATGATGTTGATATGAGAGATTAGCATGATGTTGATGTGATAGATTAGCATGATGTTGATATGAGAGATTAGCATGATGTTGATGTGATAGATTAGCATGATGTTGATGTGAGAGATTAGCATGATGTTGAATTGATAGATTAGCATGATGTTGATGTGATAGATTAGCATGATGTTGATGTGAGGGATTAGCATGATGTTGATGTGATAGATTAGCATGATGTTGATGTGAGAGATTAGCATGCTGTTGATGTGATAGATTAGCATGATGTTGATGTGAGAGATTAGCATGATGTTGATGTGAGAGATTAGCATGATGTTGATGTGATAGATTAGCATGATGTTGATGTGAGAGATTAGCATGATGTTGATGTGATAGATTAGCATGATGTTGATGTGAGGGATTAGCATGATGTTGATATGAGAGATTAGCATGATGTTGATGTGAGAGATTAGCATGATGTTGATGTGAGAGATTAGCATGATGTTGATGTGAGAGATTAGCATGATGTTGATGTGATAGATTAGCATGATGTTGATGTGATAGATTAGCATGATGTTGATGTGATAGATTAGCATGATGTTGATATGATAGATTAGCATGATGTTGATGTGAGAGATTAGCATGATGTTGATGTGAGGGATTAGCATGATGTTAATGTGAGAGATTAGCATGATGTTGATGTGATAGATTAGCATGATGTTGATGTGAGAGATTAGCATGATGTTGAAGTGATAGATTAGCATGATGTTGATGTGAGAGATTAGCATGATGTTGATGTGAGGGATTAGCATGATGTTGATGTGAGAGATTAGCATGATGTTGATGTGAGGGATTAGCATGATGTTGATGTGATGGATTAGCATGATGTTGATGTGAGAGATTAGCATGATGTTGAAGTGAGAGATTAGCATGATGTTGAAGTGAGAGATTAGCATGATGTTGATGTGATAGATTAGCATGATGTTGATGTGAGGGATTAGCATGATGTTGATGTGATAGATTAGCATGATGTTGATGTGAGAGATTAGCATGATGTTGAAGTGAGAGATTAGCATGATGTTGATGTGATAGATTAGCATGATGTTGATGTGAGAGATTAGCATGATGTTGATGTGATAGATTAGCATGATGTTGATGTGAGAGATTAGCATGATGTTGAAGTGAGAGATTAGCATGATGTTGATGTGATAGATTAGCATGATGTTGATGTGAGAGATTAGCATGATGTTGATGTGATAGATTAGCATGATGTTGATGTGATGGATTAGCATGATGTTGATGTGAGAGATTAGCATGATGTTGATGTGATAGATTAGCATGATGTTGATGTGAGGGATTAGCATGATGTTGATGTGAGGGATTAGCATGATGTTCATGTGAGGGATTAGCATGATGTTGATGTGAGGGATTAGCATGATGTTGATGTGAGGGATTATCATGATGTTGATGTGTTAAATTAGCATGACCTACTGATCCAATAAACACTCCAACCTGGTAACTCACTGCCAACACACTGATCTACAAAATGACCCTATAACCTTGCCAGCTAGGCTCAGACTCACGACCAGCTGACCTAATAATCCAAAACCCACTGTCCCACCAGGCTACTCCCGCTGTGAAGGAGGGGCCGGTATTGTAAATTAATGTTGTGTTTTTGTTCCGCGTTTAGGCACCACTACCATTACTTGGCCATAAACGTGTTTAAGGCCAGGAGTGTCTGTGCACTCATCTTTCCCAAATGGAAGCTGCTCGTGGTGGAGGCAACATGTCACGTCTGGCAACGCAAAACTAGTTCAGCGCCAATGGATTTGACTAAAACCACTGGTGCATAAGACCAGTTGAAAAACTATCCTGACATTTTTATAAATTAATACACACCATGAGGAGGGTAATTCCTTAAACAGCTTGATAGAAGTGGTCGAGTGACACGGACGTGTGTTCTCCTGTACGTGCATTCCACGTAGTTATGTTCTCCTATAAACGAGGGCTACTCCGAGGAGAATGTGCACAGCGTACGCTGCGCTCCCACGGTTTCGTCTTTACCATGAACCGCGCTTTCCATGTCACAGCGATCTGCAGGTTCTGCGCTTGTTTAGCTTGAGGCTGCAGTCATCGCCGCGATGCCGCGAGGGAGTCTGCTGAGTGAGCTCCGGCGCCCCGTTATCAATCGAAGGCTCGCGTTGCCGAGCCACGTGCCGCCAGGCTCGTTCGGAACACGACGGTGGCAGGGAGGGCTCGGCGGGTTGTTTACAAGTTCTTGGGAGACGCCACCGTGTTTACACAACCAATGGGGAAGCAACGTAGACTCGGAATGAACTCGGCAAAATGATATCACTTGAGAGAGAAGGCTGCAGTTTTGTGCGTGTCGTCTCGTTAGCAGCTTTTGGTGAACACTTGGGTGTCACGTGGTGCATATTATCATTCTCGTGACAGACTGCGAAGGTTGAAGTGGAATTTCCTCACATACCACACGACACAATATATGCACAGACACACGTAAACTTTACCCCCTGTATTTCCAATATTCCTATAACCGTGCTCGATTCAAGGGTTCAGTGTTACTCACTGAGGCTCCCATAAGGTTCAGTGTTACTCACTGGTGTTCTCTTAGGGTTCAGTGTTACTTACTGGTGTTCTCTTAGGGTTCAGTGTTACTCACTGAGGCTCCCATAAGGTTCCCATAGGGTTCATTGTTCATCACTGGGTGTTCCATAGGGTTGTTATCACATTATAAGTAGAAGTAATTATTGTTATTATCAAGTTACAAGTAGAAGTAATTGTTATTATCAAGTTACAAGAGAAATGATTATTATGTCGTAAGTACAAGTAATTATTATCACGTTACAAATAGAAATGAGTATTATTGTTATCACTTTATAAATTATTATTGTTCTTATAATTCACACAGTGCTAGATTACAGGCACACTCCTGTAGTCTGGCACTGTGGAAGGTAGAGAGTGTTGGTGGATCTCCGTACAGTGAATGTTGTGAAACCCTCTTCCCTTGGGCATCTAGGTGCCATCACCTGTCTCGCCAGGAGAAGACAGTACAGCAAGTGGGATGATCGCCATCTTCACCTCTACGGTTTACAGTGTTTCCCCCTCGTAAGCGTGGAGTTTCTCCGGGTGCTCTGGTTTCCCCCCACTTGTGTAAGCGCTCGTCATTCATTGGGCGAAATATATTAAAATGAAAACTCAATTCAGGACCTTACTGACTCAGTTTGGCTTTCCTGGAATAAGTCTATTATTATAAAATATTACAGGAACTTAATATTCAATTCTTATTCCACAACCCTCAATGCCCTTTTAAAGTTCAATTTGTGCATGTCTAAAGACATGATGACACCTGCTGGTTAGAAAAGGGAAGCACGGGTACAGGCACTGCTGTAGAAACATCAAATCCTAAAGGGAGAGGTATCTGGGCCAAAGCTAATGGGTGGGGCTGGCCGGGATGCTCCAGTAACCCACTCGAAGGTTCCACGATAGGGCGTGGCCAGAGGCGGAGCCTCGCCGCGCTTGCGTCGTTATAAGCGGGGGCGGAGGAGGACTCGGGGGTTCGTGTGTGGAGTCTTGGGTCCGGACTGCGTCGCTGCTCGCCGTCATCTCTCTCCATCGTCCGACCACGTGGAAGATCTCCTGCGGCTTCCATCACCCTCCCCAGCTCGCCGTCAACCAGTGGCGTGGCCGAGTGTGGATGGTGGAACCACGCTGAGTGATCGGCCGTGTGTGTGTAGCCCGTAGAGACGCTAACATCCAGTGTTGTGAGAGATAAGCTGTTGTGCCCGTATATGAATGAAAGAAGTACCCTCTACACGACGTGTCGCGGAAGTCGCTCATTACACATGTAAGACTCACAAACATCCATACTCAGAGACCCATAGATTCCAACAGACATCCATAGACTCCAACACACACACGCACATAGACTCACACAGCGACCTTATAGGCTCACACAGAGACCCATAGCCTCACACAGAGATCCATACATTCAAAGAGACCCAAAAACTCACACCGAAATCCATAGATTCGTAGAGGCCAATAAGGATAAAAAATAAAAAAGTATTTATTTTGTACTGAAGGACTCTAACGAGTGATAAAGATCTTTTTCACATGTCCATTCGGGCGGATCAAAATGTAACAACAAAAATAGAATACAAAATACGACAGGAGAGGTAAACACATTATTTACAAATATACAAATGAAACTAAACATTTTTTTTATCTTACCACAGACCCCTTAGACTCAAAGAAACCTAAACTCCTAAATTACTAACCCTCTAAACCTCTAGAATCAAAACCCATAAACCTGCTAAACCTCGAAACACCTAACCCTCTAAAGCTATAACTCTCTAAAGCCATAACCTTCTAAAACATAAAACTCTACCCTTAACCCTCTCATCCTCAAAACCGTAACTTTCTAAAACCCTCAATCCCTAACCGAAATCCCAAATCATCTAAACCCCAACACTCTTAAACACCTAAACTTCTAGACCCCTAACTCTCTAAACCCATATTATCCTCAAATACTAACCGTCTCAACATCTAACTCTTTAAACCCTCTAAACACCTAACCCTCTAATCTCATAATAAAGTGTTTTTTGGGTAAGTTCATGTAAATGTCAATGCGTCGTTACACCCGCCACCACCCGACAGCCAATTAATACATTTTATCACGTGACCAAAAAAATGCCAATTTGTTTCTACTTTAGGGCACCGCTGTGTTGGAGACTAACCCAAAAAAAACTTTATTGCAGATAATATTAAGTGTAGGTGTTAAACCCTCTCATCCCTGGCCCTATAACCCCTAAATTATTTAAACCAGTAACCCTTGAAAATCCTCAAACCTATAACCTTCTAAATCCCTAAACACCCCAAAATCTCTAAACTCCTAAAACCGATAACATTATAAACGACTAAACTCCTAAACCTCTAAACCACTAAACCTCTAACAATCGAAATCCATATACTCTATACACCTCTAAACACCTAACTTTCTAAACCCCTCACCATCTAAAACACTAACCCTCAAAACACCTAAACCTCTAACCCTCTAAACCCCTAACTCTTTCAACCCCTAACCTTCTATACCTTTAAAACCCAACCCTCTAAACCCTCTTAAACACCTAACCATCTAAACCCCTAACCTTATAAACTCTAACCTATAACGCTAAATCCCCAACCTAAATCCCAACCCATCTAAACTCCAATCCTCTAAACCAGAGGTTCCCAACCTCCAGGCCACGGACCACTACCGGTCCGTGGCATGTTAGGGACCGGGCCGCACAGCAGGAGGTGAGCGGTGGGCAAGCGAGCGAAGCTTCATCTGTATTTACAGCCGCTCATCGCTCGCATTACTGCCTGAGCTCCGCCTCCTGTCAGATCAGCAGCAGCATTAGAACCCTACTGTAAACTGCGCATGCGAGGGATCTAGGTTGCACACTCATGAGAAGTCAGAATCCGACACTTATTTTAGTCCGCGCGTAGCCCGCCCACTTCCGTCTGCGCCTCTTTCCCGTACTGCGCAGTTTTGGTAAGCTCACAAGCTAACCCTAGCCAAAATGAGTAAAAAAACAAACATCGCTGGAGAGCTTCTTTGAAAAGGGGGAAAGACCCAATGATGAACCCCCCCCCCCCCCTCTGGTCCGTGAAAAAATTGTCTTCCACGAAACCGGTCCCTGGTGCCAAAAAGGTTGGGGACCACTGCTCTAAACCACTCACCCTCTAAACCCCAAAACCACTAAAACCATAACCCTTTACAACCCCAACCCTCTCATACCATAATAAAGGTTTGTTGGGTTAGATTGTGTAAATGTGTCGTTAAACCCGCCACCATCCGACAGCCAATTAGTAAATCTTGATTTGAAGCTTTTGTGACTGCAGGAATTCATACTCTTTGGTTTATTCGGTAAAGTAAGTAGTTAGAAATAAAATAAATTACGACGTTTCGATCGCAATACAAGCGGTCGTCATCAGGCAAAGGAGTCGGCCTCTAAAGGCAAACAGTTTATAAGGGTTTGGGATGGGTGTTGCCCAAGTGTATCAGCAGCACCAGGAGCATTGGTGGTACACAAGTGCCAATGCAGCAAAAATGCCAATGCAGAAACAATGCCAATGCAGCAGCAATGCGAATGTAGCAGCAATGTGAATGCAGCAACAATGCCAATGCAGTGGGTGAGAGAGCTGCCGTGGCAAGAGGTTACATAGGTAAGAAAGAGGGGGAGGAGCAAGGGGGGAGAGAGAGAGGGGGGGGGGTGTAGGAAGATGGGGGGGGGGGCGTGAGCGCTAAGGGGATAGAGGACGTGAAGCCTGGGGGGGGGGGGGAAGGGGGCGGGGATGCAAGGGGGAGGCTGGGAACGCTGGGAATGCGGGGGGGGGGGGGAAATAACTCGGAAAAAATAGACGAGTACCCGGCAGATATGATGGAACAACCATAAACAATTAAGGTTTTACCTGGTTAATAACATCCTTCCAATGATTGCTCAATTTGTATCCATCTTCTCGGTTAAAGTTATGTCTATGTTTATATATCTGGATGGCTTCATGAACAAACCTTTGATAGTAGCCCGAAGGTTTGCAGAGTACCTTGGTTTCAGAAAAAACTATATCATGCGAGCCCACAGCGTTATAACAATGGTCAACCATGGCAGAGGTATTGGTTCTGCCGTGTTTCAGATCTCCCTTGTGTTCGCGCACACGGTCCGAGACATGTCGTTTTGTTTTCTCAATGTAGCTGCTACCGCAGGTACAAATCAGTTTGTAGACTCCAGATGGGATTAGATCATGGATTAAGAAGGTACTCCACATCGGCCAATCGTCTCCACTATCAACTCACCTACCTACAAACTGGCCCGTTTTCTGTCTGATACCTTGCTTTCATTCATGGGCAAGACTACCTTAGTAGTACATAACAGCTCACTTGGTCTCTCTAATCAAGGGCATTTCACTGTCCCCAGATGATTTGCTCATCAGCTTTGATGTAGTTTCTCTGTTGTTCAAGGTTCCTGTACCTGACACTTTAGCAATAATTGAAGATTTAGTCCAACATGGACTGAATCTTGATGTACCTACTCTGGTTAGGCACTGCCTTACCAACACTTACTTCACTTGAAATGGTACTTTTTACAAACAAAATGAAGGTACCCCCATGGGTTCCCCCTCATCACCAGTGATAGCGAATGTTTTCATGGAGAAATTTGAAACAGATGACATCCAGACATCCACCCTATGTCCTTCCTTGTGGAAGAGATATGTAGATGACACTTTCGTCATTTCGCCACATCAATTCCATACACCCATCCGTCAAATTCACCATGGTAGTGGAGAAGGATGGTAAGCTACCATTCCTGGATGTTTTGTTTGAGAAGAGACCTGACGGCTCGTTGGGACACTGTCTACAGGAAAGCCACCCACACATATTCCTATCTGAAACCTGATTCCCACCACCATCCGGCACAGAATAATTCCCTCATCAAAACACTACACCATAGGGCCCACTGCATTTCCGACCAACACCACCTAGCCAGTGAACTGGAACACGTACACCAGGCCCTCAATGATGAATGGGTACTCGGATCGCATTATTCGCATAGCTGTTTCTCCAACCATGAAGAAACAACCCCCTGAGAAGCTAATCAAAACCATCACATTACCATACATAGCAGGTGTTACCAAAAAGATTTCCAAAATTTTAAACAAACACAAGATCTAGGTCCGATTCAATACAGTACACAAAATCCGTGATCTAATCCCATCTGGAGTCTACAAACTGAGTTGTACCTGCGGTAGCAGTTACATTGGGGAAACGAAACGACATGTCTCGGACCGTGTTCGCGAACACAAGGCAGATCTGAAACACATCAGAACCAATACCTCTGCCGTGGGTGAACATTGTTATAACGTTGTGGGCTCACATGATATAGTTTTTTTCCGAGACCAAGGTACTCTGCAAACCTTCGGGCTACTATCAAAGGTTTGTTCATGAAGCCATCCAGATATATAAACATAGACATAACTTTAACTGAGAAGATGGATACAAATTGAGCAATCATTGGAAGGATGTTATTAACCAGGTAAAACCTTAATTGTTCATGGTTGTTCTATCATATCTGCCGGGTACTAGTCTATTTTTCGGAGTTATTTCCCCCCCGCATCCCCAGCGTTCCCAGCCTCCCACCCACTTCCCCCAAGCTTCACGTCCTCTCTCCCCTTAACGGTAATGCAGCGCCCCCTCATACCCCTATCCCCCCTCTCTCTCTCCCCACTTGCTCCTCTACTCTTTCTTACCAATATAACATCTTGCCATAGCAGCTCTCTCGCCCACTACATTGGCATTGTTGCTGCATTGGCATTGTTGCTGCATTGGCATTGTTGCTTCATTGGCACTCGTGCACCGCCCATGCTCCTGGTGCTGTTGATACACTTGGGCTACGCTCATCCCAAACCCTTATAAACTGTCTGCGTTTAGAGGCTGACTCCTTTGCCTGATGACGACCGCTTGTGTTGCGATCGAAACGTCGTGATTTGTTTTATTTTATTTCTAATTACGTGACTTTACCAAAAGAACCAAAGACCAATTAGTAAAGTTTGTCACATGAACAAAAAGTGCCAATTCGTTTCTCCTTTAGCACACTGATGTGTTGGACTAACCCAAAAAAACCTTTATTATGGATAATATTAGTTGTGAAAGTCTAGGTGTTAAATCCTCTACACTCCTAACCCCTAAACCTCAATACCCTATAAACCTCTAACCCTCAAAACCCCTAAACTTCGAAAACCCAAATCTCCTAAACCCCAAACATCTAAATCCCTAAACTTATAACCCTCTAAAATCCAAACCCTCCAAACCAATAAACATCTAACAATCAAAACCCATACACTCTCTAAACTTCTTAAACACCTAACTCTCTAAACTCATAATCTTCTAAACCCTAACCCAATTAACTCCTAACCCTCTAAACCCCTCACCCTCGAAGCACCTATACCATAAAACCCTAAACCTCTGAACCCCGAAACTAAACCCCTAAAAAAACCCTAAACTCTAAAACCTATAACCTTCTAAATTTCTAACCCTCTAAACCACTAAACCTCTACATATCGAAACCCATAAAGCCTCTAAACCTTTAAACACCTAACTATTTAAATCTCTTAACCCATAATATTCTAAACCCTAACCTTCTAAAACCCTAACCCTCTGAACCCCTAACTCTTTAAGTCCCTAAACCCCTAAAACAATAGCCATCTAAACACCTAAACCTCTAAACCCCTTACCCTTTAAAACCCTCCCTCTAAACCCTTAAACCCATCATCCTCTAAACTTGTCAACCCATAAACTTAGTCCAATAAGTATCGAACCCTCTAAACTTCCAACCCTCTAAACCCATCACCCTCTAAACCCCTATAGCCCTAAATCCCTATACCCCTAAACCCCTAACCCTCTTAAACCACTAACCCTCTGTGTGGAGTATGTTGGGTAGTGGGTATCACGCTGTGGGTGGGTGCAGGGTGTGTGTGGTGGGTGGAGGGTATCACAGGGTGGGTGCAGGGTGTGGGTGGTGGGTGGAGGGTATCACAGGGTGGGTGGGTGCAGGGTGAGTGTGGTGGGTGCAGGGTGTGGGTGGTGAGTGGAGGGTATCACAGGGTGGGTGGGTGCAGGGTGTGGGTGGTGGGTGGAGGGTATCACGGACTGGGTGGGTGCAGGGTGTGTGTGGTGGGTGCAGGGTGTGTGTGGTGGGTGCAGGGTGTGTGTGGTGAGTGGAGGGTTTCACAGGGTGGGTGGGTGCAGGGTGTGGGTGGTGGGTGGAGGGTATCACAGGGTGGGTGAGTGCAGGGTGAGTGTGGTGGGTGCAGGGTGTGGGTGGTGGGTGCAGGGTGTGTGTGGTGGGTGCAGGGTGAGTGTGGTGGGTGCAGGGTGTGTGTGGTGGGTGCAGGGTGTGTGTGGTGGGTGCAGGGTGAGTGTGGTGGGTGCAGGGTATCACAGGGTGGGTGGATGCAGGGTGTGGGTGGTGGGTTCAGGGTGAGTGTGGTGGGTGCAGGGTGTGTGTGGTGGGTGCAGGGTGTGTGTGGTGGGTGCAGGGTGTGTGTGGTGGGTGCGGGTTATCACTGACTGGGTGGGTGCAGGGTGTGTGTGGTGGGTGCAGGGTGAGTCTGGTGGGTGCAGGGTGAGTGTGGTGGATGCAGGGTGTGTGTGGTGGGTGCGGGGTATCAAGGACTGGGTGGATGCAAGGTGTGGGTGGTGGGTTGAGGGTATCACAGGGTGGTTGGGTGCAGGGTGAGTGTTTTGAGTGTGGTGAAAGTCGTCAGGGTTCACACCAATCCACCACCTCTACCACCCCTACTGTGCAGTGGACCGGCCACCACAAAGCAGCACACGTCGGAGGAGTGAGCGGATGGCTCTCCCTATGCGGGCCAGGCTCCCTTGCTGCCTCTTCTCCTGCTGTACCATCAACTCCTCCACCAGGGTCTCCTGTACCACCAACTCCTCCACCAGGGTCTCCTCAAGTACTACCAACTTCTCCACCAGAGTATCCTGTACCACCAACTCCTCCACCAGCGTCTCCTCAAGTACCACCAACTCCTCCACCAGAGTCTCCTGTACCACCAACTCCTCCACCAGAGTCTCCTGTACCACCAACTCCTCCAACAGGGTCTCCTGTACCACCAACTCCTCCACCAGCGTCTCCTGTACCACAAACTCCTCCACTAGGGTCTCCTGTACCACCAACTCCTCTACCAGCGTCTCCTCAAGTACCACCAACTCCTCCACCAGAGTCTCCTGTACCACCAACTCCTCCACCAGAGTCTCCTGTACCACCAACTCCTCCACCAGCGTCTCCTGTACCACCAACTCCTCCACCAGCGTCTCCTGTACCATCAACTCCTCCACCAGCGTCTCCTCAAGTACCACAAACTCCTCCACCAGCGTCTCCTCCTGTACCACCAACTCCTCCACCAGGGTCTCCTCCTGTACCACCAACTCCTCCACCAGAGTCTCCTCTTGTACCACCAACTCCTCCACCAGAGTCTCCTCCTCCTCCAGCACCACCAGCTCCTCCACCATGGTCTCTTCTTCCTCCACAACCTTCAACTTCTCTTTAGAGGCCTGGGCGAGCAAGGAGGATGGGCGCTGTGCCGGCTCCACTCTGTGAAGAGATGCGCACGACACCGTTCCAACTTCCTGCTCCAGCAGAAATCAGTCCCCCCCATCCCCCCCATCGTCTATGGGTGGACTAACTGTGTGCCGCAGAAGATTAACCCAGCTAATTAACAGTGCCGCAATAATGCAGCATACCTTTGCCCACCATGAGTCTGGTTACAAAATGGGCATTAGTCTGGCGGTGTCTCAGTGGATGAAGGGCAACTTGGGAAAGATGTTGCCGCTTCATTATCTGTCCTCACCCAGAAACCAATTATGGAAAAATAAATCCGTATATAACCGAATCTACACGTTCTCTTTGGCTGGAACTCACAGCCAGAGAGGACCTGGGTTTGATTCCCATACGTGGGCCACTTTTTCTGTGTGGAATGTGGAGTGTGTTCTACCAACCACCCTACCCTGCCTGCCCCCCCCCCCCCCCTGCATGGGTTCCCAGAATCAGAATCTTTCTTTAAACTGGATGAAGAGGAGTCTGATGAGCTATGAAGCTCTTCTTTCACAGATGTCCAGTCAAGTCACAGGGTCAGCAGGTTATAACAACAAACAAAACAAAAGGAGTCCAAAGTATACCAAAAAAAGCGTATAAATACAAATGGCTTAAGTAAATAAAATCCTGTCAGTTTTTCAACACTAAATGCAAGCTTTTGCAACGCAGTGAAACAGCAACAAAAACAGCCTAACACCACACCAAGACAACACAATCCTTCAATAAAATTGCAAATTAAAATTTCACTTCCATTCCTCTGGGTTTGGCAACTGAACCCTCACAAACACGCTGTGCAACCAGTGTTGGATGGACATCTCCACCAGTGTTGTAAATTGAACCTCCAAATAACTCAATTGGGATCGTACAGTAGCAGTACATTTGTTCTGTACTGCAAAATACTTGGCAGGACCCTCCTGAAAAAAGTATTGAGACTGAGTGAGGCTATTGCTGGCTAAATAAGCGTAGAAGTAGTAGCAATGAAGATAACTAGATATTAAACACACACACACACAGGAGCAGAGTCGTCCCCCAGGGTACGGTGTACAGGGGGTGACCACCCCGGGCCCCGCGCTTTGGGGGGCCCTGCGGTTCGATGTCACGGTGTCAGGCGTAATACTTCCGTTTAACACGTAGGCTATCGCTCCAGATTGGCTCACAAGTGATGACATCACATTTATCACTCTATTTAAGACCGAAAGAGGAGGATTTCTCCACGATTCGTAAGCCCACACGGTGTAACTTGCTCCAGGCCCCGCACCCCCCTATAGACTGCCATGACCACTGGACAAGCAGATGGTGGCTTACCGTCGCTCAGCAGCTCCAGAGTGCTTCACACTGCCAGGAGCAGCAGCGGTGGTGGTGGTGGCTTTGCTGGCCGTGGTGGTGCTGGTGGCCGCAGTCCGGAGCCAGTTATGAGCCAGCGCCTGCACTGGCGTCATACGACAATTCGGATCCCATCTGTTGAGAGATGCACGGGGGACACACGCGGCCACGTGGTGAGAGAGGCATGGTGAGAGCTTTGATGTTCCTTCCCTTCTCCCACGAGGTCCAGGAATGCACAGCAGCAGCGGAAGCCACAGTAGCAGTGGCAGTCCTCTGATGCCCAGCAGCGGCTTGGACAGACCTCCCACTCCTCTACAGAGGGCTAACTCCACAGAGGGCCAGTGGTACCGCTTATTGGCAGGTCCACTCAGCTCCACATCTTCCTGGTGATCGGTGGAGAGCGGTCGCCAATCAATTGGAGGGGGGAATCCTCGTGGGGAGGGGGTGGGAGTGGTGGGTGGTTCTTACCGCAAACAGGAGCTGATGAATTCGACAAACTCCGGGTCATCGCTTTTGAGCACCCTGTGAAGTGGGAAGCTCCCCGGAACCCTTTTCTTGCCTGGGCAGAACATCTTCCCCCGATGGTCTGCAGGATCCATGCACAGCGGAAGAGACGAAGTCACCAACCACCACATCGCCCATCTACCCACTTACTGACCGATTCATCAACCCACTCATCCACCTACCCACCCATACACTCTTCCACCTACCCAATCGCTCACTCACCTATCCACCTACCCACTCACCCACCCACTCATCTACCCACCCACCCACCCTCTCGCTGACCCACTCACCCAACCACTCACCCATTCGCCCAATTACCCACCAACCTACTCGCCTACTCACCCACATACCCATCCACTTGCCCACACACCCATTTACCCACCCACATACCCAAGTAATGTAAAATACAAAGACGCCCCCTCCAAAACAAAATAACAACAGCCTGAGGCCACACCCTAAAACTGAATCCGGTCTGTCATTCACCCCACGCTTCAACTCACCAAAGAACTGCGTTCTGTCGGGTGCTCCATTCACCATGTACCTTGGAGGCATCCCCAGAATCTGCACATGGTTGACATGAAGACAAAGGTCACCCGTATAGCTTCGGCACACTGTCGGGACAAGTGCTGTTAGATCGAGTAGCAAAATTAGCAGCGTTTGTTGAGGGCCAGCACTGTGGCACAGAGAGACAGGAGTGGCGGCTGATTTCAGCCGCATCATCTCTACATAACAAAAAGGCTCAGTCCCTTTAACACGCACCTTTACATCATCCGCACCTAGTTTACACAACAAAGGCTCATTCCTAACAGCGTGCTTCAGCCGCACCGAACCTCACAAAAATAATATTCAGGGACTACCTTGGCTCCTCCCACCCTCAACCAGTATATATACAAGGACTGTTTCTTGGAATTTCTCTCACTTGATACAGCTATCGTGCTGTGAATGTTCCACCTGAAGACGGAAGCTTGTGTTGCCTCCGAAACGTCGTGATTTTTATTTTATTTTTACTTTCATTATTTTTTTATTTTTTACCTACGTGATTACCGAAAAAACCTAAGAATGTGAATCCTTGCAGTCACGAAAGCTTCAAATCTAGAATTAACCCAGGTACTTTACACACTCCACCAGGTACTCATTTGAGGCTGACTCGAACTAGAGGAGGCCCAGGACCAGTTCAGACAATCGTCACTGGTGTTGCCCATGAGCTGGAATCAAACTCAGTTTCTAGCACAGCAGGCTGACTGCTACACTACCACTCCCCCACACATACAAAACACACACGTGTACAGGCAACATACGACGGCCGTTATTCACAGATCACCAAGTGGCCACCCTCCCTCCTGCCACCCCATAGCCCACGACTCCAAGGAGAGAGAGGGGGATCACGAGCGGACAGACGCCGTGTGGGAAATACCTCTATGCAGCGCGGGAGGTGATCTTCGTGGCTGTTGGACCGGAATAATTCCCTGCCCGTCGCCAACTCAGCCACCGTGCAGCCCAGCGCCCACATATCCACTCCACATGTCAAGCTATAGCCCAGCAACAGCTCCGGAGCCAAGTATTCTAGGGTGCCACCAACATTCATAGCTGTACAAAAATCACAAGGACAACAAACATATGTGCGTGTTTACACACTGTGTCTTAAACAGCATATCGTCATGCACATAAACAGTCACATGTACAGGCACTCAGATACTCACACACAGACACACTCAGACAGACACTGACATATGGACACTCACACGGACACAGAGAGACCCATGCATAAAGACAGCCATACAGACACCCACACGCAGACACTCACACACCCAGGTGAGGTCACTCACGTTGACTTTCCACGAAAAAGCTCGTGCCAAAGTCCGTGATCCTCACGGTGCCAGTCACGGTGTCTTTGACGAGAACATTTTCCTGGAGGAGGGGTAGAATGAATTCAAACTCAGAGGTTATGCCGATATCATTCAGCCAGCAGTGGATCAATCACATACCACGACACACGCTAAACAGGGGTACTAGATGAGGCATAGCGCTGTCGACAAGCGTCAGTCAAGAGCAATATTCGCTGTTTTATGACAGCTGTCACTGGGCGGTGCCCCTTTCAAATGTGTCAAAATTAAATTTCGATTTAAAGCTTTCGTGACTGCAGGGATTCATCTTCTTGGTTCTTTCGGTAAAGTCATCACGTAGAAGGGAAGTAATAAAATAATAAAAATTAAACAATAAAACAATTCTCATGACGTTTCGGCCACAACGCAAGCAGCCGTCCTCAGGTGACCTGGTTTTCACCTCAGGACGGCTGCTTGCGTTGTGGCCGAAACGTCGTGAGAATTGTTTTATTATGTTTTATTTTTATTATTTTATTACTTCCCTTCTACGTGACTTTACCGAACGAACCAAGAAGATGCGTCGAAATTGTAGATGTGAGTAGAGGCGTGTCACGTTCAAAGCACTCTCAGGCACCATCAGATTAAAGGGGGGTGGCTCTATTGACAACCGATTGCCGTTGCTCCAACAGGAGAGCTGCATGGAGCTCACAGCTGGATGAGTGCCCGTTAACGAGTTACAGACAAAAAGCCACGCACAAGAGAGTGCACGGATTCCGTGACGCTTTCCACTGCACCTTTGTCTTTGGACGTTTTCAATTTGCAGATTGGAATTCGATAACGAGCAGTTGTCAGGCCAAAATGCACATTTCGCACGTTTTAAAAAAAGTTCTGTTTGACTCCGTTTCGTGTCTCCCAGGGTTTGGGGCAACTCTGATCAACGTTGCCGGTTTTCTCTCTGGTGAGTCCCCAAGAGCGACACGACTCTACACGATAGTTTAATTCATACCAGATCACATTCACCAGAGGAGCATGGCCCTGCCTCCTTCCAGTGAGATGGGCAGAGCTAACATATCGACCCTGTGACCAACATGGCCGGTTTTCTCTGTGGAACAAGTCCCCAATAAAGATACACCTCTGCACCAAAGTGAAAGCTGAACGCTGTGTCCACTCACAGGCTTGATGTCCGCGTGGACGATTTTCCTGGAATTGATGTGGCGCAAGAACTTGAGGATGCCCCTGGTGTAGGTTTTCACCATCGCCATGTCCAGCCGCCGGAGCCCCGCATTTCTAATCACTTCATGAAGGCTCTCCCTGTGAGAGAGGCAGAAGCAGCAACAAAAACACAGCATCAGTACCATCCGCTACAATGCTGCACTGATTCTGATAACGATAATCATGTTCATATTGTACGTTCATGTGCCAATATTAAGAGTTATAGTGTGGGTTGAGGTAGTCAATTTGCCCATAAACCAAATCAGTTGGCATATCTGCCCACTTGACAACTTGATTTTATTGGCTTTGTTGCCGGGTGGTCGAGGGTTATCCATTGGGAGAAGATAAAAACTCCACACAGAACAGAAGCTCGGGATTTTCGCCGAGAGGCACAAGCATCACCACTGCCATGCAGCCACCCTGCTGATTGAGTGGAGGCGTGGGTTGGTGAAAGTGGCAGGGCTAATGGAGAAAAGACAAGTGGCCTCCAATGCACCCGTGGCACATGGCAGCTCCACAGGATTACAATGCAGGGGTGGTGGCGTGGGCATCTCAACATTAACAGCTTACTCTTTGGTTCTTTCGGTAAAGTCACGTATAAAGATAAAATAATAAATTAAATAATAGCATACGACGTTTCGATTGCAACACAAGCAATCATCATCAGGTATAAATGAAATGAAATAGCAACAAAAATCTAACCAGAAAACTATAGACAGACATATAAGCAGACAGATATCACCAAGATACATATGTCTGTCTAGTTTTCTGGTTCGATTTTAGTTGCTATTTCATTTATACCTGATGATGATTGCTTGTGTTGCAATCGAAACGTCGTATGCTGTTATTTAATTTATTATTTTATCTTTATACGTGGCTTTACCGAAAGAACCAAAGAGTAATTCCTGCAGTCACGAAAGCTCCAAAATTAAGAATTAACAGCTTGCCGCGGTGGCGAGATGACATCTCCCCCGCCTGGTATGGAGGAGGTCCTAGGTTTGATCCCGACCGTGATGCCTGTACATTTGGAGTTTGCATGTTCTCCCCGTGGGTACGTGGATTTTTCTGTGGGTCCACTCGTTTTCTCCTCCACATTTATAATCAAAATGCTACTTTTCGATTTAAAGCTTTTGTGACTGCAGGGATTCATCTTCTTGGTTCTTTCGGTAAAGTCACGTAGAATGGAAATAATAAAATAATAAAAATAAAACATAATAAAATAATTCTCACGACGTTTCGGCCACAACGCAAGCAGCCGTCCTCAGGTGAAGAACAGGTCCTGTCGGGGAGACAGAGTCTGTCTACGTGACTTTACCGAAATAACCAGGAACAAAAATGCTACTTTGTTAAGCTTTTATTTGTGGTCTGGTCGCTTCTAAAAAATAACGAAAGTTTGTTAAGTTAGTTAACCACGTTATTGGCGGAGGGGGGGGGGGGGGCATGCAGTACATACTTCAACAGCTCCATGACGATACAGTAGTGTCCTCTGAAATGAAATATGTTCAGGACTTTGATGACGTTGAAATCTTCATCACTGCCCTCGTCCTGAAGTTCCAGAGCTATCTGGAGCTCCATCTTCTGGTATGTTTCTTGCTTGGAGCTGCACAGAGGAAGTCCACAAATGAAGAGCCTACATTTTCTTTAGGGATATCCAGAGCCAAATTCTACTCACAATAAAATAATTCAATATGAATTCACCAGGTCTAACAGCACCAGGGGTTCCAGTAGCACACTCGACTATCATTGGTGAGGAGCTCCCACAGAGGGAGCAGGAGCCGACGTAGGGCACCCAATAGGATTTGGAAGTGAAGAACCATTCAAATCGGATTGGTCATTTGAGAAATCTAAATGCAAACGCATGTTAACACAACGCATTCTCACTTCAATATGCCTCTTCCATTCGGGCACACTTTTCGCATAACGCGGAATGTGCCCGTAATAACACGAACGCGCCCATTGCAACACGGAACGCTTCTCATAACGTAGAACACGCCTGTTAAAGCACGGAACCCGCCCGTTATAACACGATCTGTGAGTAGTCGACAACAAACTACTTTCTTGAGCTGCAATGATACATTACTCGCAATGATAAAGTAACGTGACGGCATACCCTCAGTTATTTGTCTCGTCATCTCAAGGTGTATGAGTGCATTGTATCTCGCCAAACATTATTATTACATTATTTATGGGGAAATTACTTTCGCTCAATACTTTTTTGCTGAACGCGGAACTTTTCAGGAATGTATCTACAGCATTAAATGAGGAATTCCCGTAATGTGCAGGTAATCTTTCAGCAATGGGATGTTTTGCCCCAATATTAGTTTACACTGTGTGTGTGTATTTTAAGCTTTAGGAAGGAAAAATCTGAGAACCCAGAAGGAACTGATGCAGAACAGGGGTAGAACATGCAAACTCCATACAGCAGAGCACCCGAATCAGGAGTCGAACCCAGGCCCCCCTTCTCGCTTTGATGTACGAGTGTCACCGCTGCATCGCACGGCTGCCCATGGCAACGGACTTAACAACAATATCGGCCTCGTGACGGTGCGGCTCTGAAGTCTTACCTCGATGGTGACACCAGGATCTTGATGGCCACCAGGATGTTCCTTTTGTGATCAAGGCACTGGATCACCTGGCCTTGACCTCCTTCTCCAATCTTCTTCAGCACCTCATAGCGATAGCGGAGGTGCTCATGCCGGAACTGCACAAAAGGTACAATCGTTGCAAAGTGAATATAATTAAAATCACAAAGTTTAAGAAGCGAGAATGTATATTCTTTGGAATATGCAAATTCCTTTGTCAAGGCGCTCTTCCCCCTCCAACCCAGATTAAATATACGCTGCCAAGCCTGGTGGTGTTTCATTCAGACGCTGTCTTTCTGACAGACCTGTTCTTCACCTGAGAACGGCTGTTTGCGTTGTGGCCGAAACGTCGTGAGAATTATTTTATTATGTTTTATTTTTATTATTTTATTATTTCCCTTCTACGTGACTTTACCGAAAGAACCAAGAAGATCTTTCGGTAAAGTCACGTACATAGATTGAAAGAAAATAACAAAAAACAATCACGGGTTGCCGGGTGAAAATGATCATGTTAATGACAGTTTAGTATGTTAATGGGATATTGCAGAGCCACAACCGAGGGGTCGGCACTCAAAGTGGCTGTGTTAGTGTGAAAGCGCAAGTTTGAAATGGGCAAAAAGCACAACTATCATCAGAAGGTGGTAGGATGGGAAGATCACAGCCAGTTATGACTTAAACTGGTTGATAATGTCCTTCCAATGATTACTCAGTTTGCACCCATCTTCTCGGTTTAAATTGTGTCTGTGTCGATTAAAATGGATGGCTTCATGAATGAATCTTTGTTGATAGCCAGTGGGCTTGCAAAGTACCTTCGTCTTAGAGAAATACATTTCATGTGAGCCCACCGCATTAAAACAATGATCAGCCACGGCTGAGGTATTGGTCCTACAGTGTTTCAGATCCTACCTAGTTTCGGATTTGACTTATGTTCACGAACATCAGGCAGATCTGAAACTGTCGGGTTTGCTGTCCACCACTTGCATTAATATTGGCTGCTGACATTTGGGCAATGCCCATTTCAAACCCTAATAAACAGTTTGCCTTTGGAAGCAAACCCCCCTTTTCCTGAAGTCGACCGATTTTGTTGCGATTGAAACGTTGTAGTTTTAGTTTTTTGTTATTTTCTTTGAACCTATCTACGTGACTTTACCGAAAGACCCAAAAAATATTAATTCCTGCAGTCACGAAAGCTTTAAGTCAAGATTTAAGTGAGAATGTAATTTTCTAATATATTTTCTGTAATGATTACGTTTTTTTAAATCTGTCATTGTGGAATGTTCTGATGTCTGCTGGCTCAGTCACCCTTCAAAATAGAGCTTCTTAGCTCAATGGGATTTACTCGCAATAAAAAATTCTGATTCTGAAGTACATTGGTGTGTGTGATAGCCCTGGTTGGTACTTCAGGTGCAATAACAAGAAGCCACAAACCACGCTACCGATGGGCCCTGTGACTGCCCCCACAGCTGGTGTTTTGTTGCGAGCCTCACCAGAATGTAATTTCGTTCGTAGTCGTCGTATCCATCATTGTTGAATCCCTGAGATTTGTTGAAAAGTGCAAAGTACCACACTTCCTGCATGGCTGCGAGTTCTAGCTTCTCACGGTTGGTCAAGTGAGGGCCAAAGAGAGCCAGGATTTCTGCAGACATGAGAATAACAACATCTGTGTGATCGCAAACTTGAGCAATTTGTAGGAAAATATTACAGGATTGGGATGTTTTGGCCAATACCAGTTATGTCTGTATGTATGTTGAACTTCTTTTGCACCGTACGTAGGCAATGGTGCCAAATGGATACGCGGGGGAAGGAAAATTATTCTAAACATGAAAAGTTCTAAAGAAAGTAGTTTTCAATCTAGATGATTTAAAAGTGTATAGCTCCAGTGGCTTCCTAATATCGGAAGTGCATCTGAAAGCGTGTGATGTGCTGAGGCCAGAGCACACATAATCACCCCCATGCAACATGGCCACCATGATGCAGTCCCCCATGCAACATGGCTACCATTAAGTTCCGCATGCAACACTGCCAACATGAAGTCCCCCATGCAACATGGCTACCTAGATATCACCCATGCATCATGGCCGCTATGAAATCTCCAATGCATCACGGCCACTGACATCCACCATGCAACATGGCCGCTATGAAATCTCCAATGCATCACGGCCACTGTGACATCCACCATGCAACATGGCCGCTATGAAATCTCCAATGCATCACGGTCACTGTGACATCCACAATGTAACATGGCCGCTATGACATCTCCAATGCATCACGGCCACTGTGACATTCACCATGCATCATGGCCGCTATGAAATCTCCAATGCATCACGGCCACTGTGACATCCACCATGTAACATGGCCGCTATGAAATCTCCAATGCATCACGGTCACTGTGACATGCACCATGTAACATGGCCGCTATGAAATCTCCAATGCATCACGACCACTGTGACATCCACCATGCAACATGGCCACTATGAAATCTCCAATGCATCACGACCACTGTGACATCCACCATGTATCATGGCCGCTATGAAATCTCCAATGCATCACGGTCACTGTGACATCCACCATGTAACATGGCCGCTATGACATCTCCAATGCATCACGGCCACTGTGACATGCACCATGCATCATGGCCGCTATGAAATCTCCAATGCATCACGGCCACTGTGACATCCACCATGTAACATGGCCGCTATGAAATCTCCAATGCATCACGGTCACTGTGACATGCACCATGTAACATGGCCGCTATGAAATCTCCAATGCATCACGGTCACTGTGACATGCACCATGTAACATGGCCGCTATGAAATCTCCAATGCATCACGGTCACTGTGACATCCACCATGCAACATGGCCGATATGAAATCTCCAATGCATCACGGTCACTGTGACATCCACCATGCAGCATGGCCGCTATGAAATCTCCAATGCATCACGGTCACTGTGACATCCACCATGCAGCATGGCCGCTATGAAATCTCCAATGCATCACGGCCACTGTGACATCCACCATGCAACATGGCCGCTATGAAATCTCCAATGCATCACGGCCACTGTGACATCCACCATGCATCATGGCCGCTATGAAATCTCCAATGCATCACGGTCACTGTGACATCCACCATGCAACATGGCCGCTATGAAATCTCCAATGCATCACGGTCACTGTGACATCCACCATGCATCATGGCCATTGTGATGTTCCACCATTCACCATGGCCCTCTGTGACGTCCCTCATTACTGTCCTTACCTTGCGGTGATTTGCTGCAGATGGAGGCGTTGCCCTCTGAGGACAGCGCACTCCACGTGGTGCAAGATTCGCCCTTACTCCTCGCCTCTCCACCTCGGCTCATCTACACACACACAAAGACAAAGGTCCACCACGTAAACTTTAGCAAGATGTTGGGGAAAGCGCAGGAGGCGAGCACTGAGCCAGGATCTCTGAGATCCCGGGCTCCACAATCAGGAGGGTCCTGCCAAGATGTTGTGTCAGTTCTCAGCGTTGGGATATTTGGTCAATATCTGATGTCACACTTGGATTTACAATGAGACACGTGTGGCATCCTTCAAACTGATAAGAGAAGTGGGGCTGGGCCAGGACATGCCACGGCCAGGAGGAACAACGATGGCCGATGGTCAAGAAGAATAACGGAGCTGCAGCCAAGTATCGGAGCACGTTTGAGAGGACAGCTTCCAGAAAGATGGAGCGACAAAATCGGTGCTTGGTGGATTATGCCATTGCAGGATCATGAGGGGTAGCAGGAACTCAGGGAAGGAGGCCTTCATCCAGTAGTGGATAATAAAAGTACTGTAGATTATTCACGTGTAGACAGGCAGGTACACAGACAGGATCTCGGGGGAGATACTCTGATAGATGCACACACACTCAGGCAGGCAAGTAGATGTACACTCAGGTATATGGATAGGCGACAGGTAGCCTCACGCAGAGTGGAGAGCACACGTCCATCAATACTTCACCACACGAGTCGAAGAGCCACACGTACCTCCATGGTAGCAACTTGCAGAGCAGGGTGCAAAGATCTCACAGCGTCTCTCGCACAGTCCGGGTCTCTGCGTGCGGAGCAGGAGACGAAGGCGAGGATCACAAAGAGTCGAGAGGGCGTGAGGGCTCCCAGATCTCAACATGAGTCACAACGCGGGCTTACATCCTCACCATGAACCCACATTGTCAACACAGACTCACATCATCACCACTCACAACACGAAATACAAAAACAACAACAACCGACATTCGCCACTAAGTAGGGGTGATGACACCACGGCACCTGTGCCGGGCCAGGTGCACTTTTAGTCCACGTGAAGTGTCGAAGGCTGACAAGACGTCACGGGATAGACCCAGGTTCCAAAGGTTGGCTGAGATGACTGGTAGATACACCAGCTGTATCCCCAACTGTGCCAACTTGTTGAATTTTATCCGCTACTCGTTGTGAGCGTCACTCCTCTGTCCTCAGTTGTTGTTGGAAGGCGACTGCCTCCTACTGCCCGGTAGGATCCTTCACGAGCTTCCTCGTGAAGGATGCTATCCACACCACTGATACCAGTCTTCTGCAAGTCCACTCAGCTCCACATCCTCCCATACAGCATCAGTCCATATTTTGACAGCCCATGTCGTGCCCGTTTAGCCCCCTTTATGCAACCAAAATAAACTGCTTGGGTATGCGGTCTACAAGACCCAGCCAATGCAGCCTTGCCTGCCGGACGAACTTACTGGTGGGAATGTCTCCAGATCTTTCAAGCATTTGTGAGCCCCTCACACAATCCAGCCTGGTTAAACCCAGGATGGATCGTACAATCAACAACACCACCATCACCAACAATACCACCAACACCACCACCACCACCACCAACAAGACTATCACCACCATCAACACCATAACCAAAAACATCACCAATACCACCCCCATCAACATCACCTCCATCAACACCACTAACATCACCACAACCAACACCACCACCAAGACCACCAACACGACCACCAATAACACCACAATCAACAACACCACCATCAACACCACGAACACCAACAATACCACCACCATCAACACCACCAACACCAACACCACCACCAAGACCACCAACACAACAACCACCAACACCACAATCAACAACACCACCATCAACACCACCATCAACATCACCAACACCACCACCAACACCACCACCAACACCATCACAAACACACCAACACGACCACCACAACCACCAACAACACCACCATCACAAACAACACCACCAAGACCACCACCAACAACACCACCAACTCCACCAATACCACCACCATCAACACCACCAATACCACCACCATCAACACCAACAACACCACCACCACTAACAACAAAGATAAAGATCCCCCTTATAGCTGAAATAGACTGTTGGGGCAAGTGCTGTTAGCCAGCAACACCTATGAAGGGCAGAACGGCACACGAGGGGGTGGGTGGCCAGCACCACGCCCGGCCGCCTTTGTGTTTACACACACACAGACTCACACACACACAGACTCACACACACACAGACTCACACACACAGACTCACACACACACAGACTCACACTCACACAGACTCACACACACGCAGACTCACACACACGCAGACTCACACACACGCAGACTCACACACACGCAGACTCACACACACACAGACTCACACACACACACAGACTCACACACAGACTCACACACACACAGGCTCACACACACACAGACTCACACACACACAGACTCACACACACACAGACTCACACACACACACAGACTCACACACACACAGACTCACACACACACACAGATTCACACACACACAGACTCACACACACACAGACTCACACACACACAGACACACACACACACAGACTCACACACACACAGACTCACACACACACAGACTCACACACACACAGACTCACACACACACAGACTCACACCATTTCTCACCTTCGCCAGATGCTCCCCCGACTCTCTAACGGACAAACTGCCTGAGGGAGACACGAGGGGGCGGTACCAAGTGACCACGCCCACTATGACGTCGCAGACCTAAGCTCCTCCCCCCACCGGAGCCCCTCCCCCCATGCCCAACCCCTCGCCCCGCCCCTTCACCCCCCTAGCCCCGCCCCTTCACCCCCCTCGCCCCGCCCCTCCCCCCGCTGCTACTTCCGCTGAGGCCGGGGCGAGTGGAGGCGGCGCTGTGCATTGTGGGTGGCGAGCGGACGGTTTGGATTCCCGCTCGCGGCCACCGTCGGCGGCTCGCTGGCTGGGCCTCCTCTAGGTCGACTCAGCCCGAACAAGGCGAGCACCTTGCACGCTGTGGACGCAGCAGCAGCAGCAGCAGTGGCGGTGGTGGGGGGGGGCAGAGGAGGCGCCTGCTGAGTTCACGGCCCTGCTGCTGCTGCTGATGAGGAGAGGCACTGCCAGATTGTGGCTGATGGGATGAGTTACATTTAGTTGTTTGTGTCTCTGGAGGGGCGGATTTGTTGTCGTGGCAGAAATGGCCTCGACTAGAGGCCGCGATGTGGAGTGTTTGGTCTACTCTTCCACGCTGGGCGTGCCCGCACTTTACCCCGATACACACGCGGGGCGTGAGCTCACTGGGCTTGCAATGCAGAGGTGCAGGTTCGAGTCCATTTCTCACTCAGCCACTCGGCCATTCAGTCACTCAGCCACTCACCCACTCACCCACTCAGCCACTCACCCACTCACTCACCCACTCAGCCACTCACCCACTCACTCACCCACTCAGCCACTCACCCACTCACTCACCCACTCAGCCACTCACCCACTCACTCACCCACTCAGCCACTCAGCCACTCACCCACTCAGTCACTCAGCCACTCACCCACAGAGGGATAACGACCCTTCATGCAGTGGTTGTGTAGTATCTGCGTCAATGTTTTTGTTGTTTAGTTATGGTGGTGGTTATGGTGGTGGTTGTGGTGGTGGTTGTGGTGGTGGTTGTGGTGGTGGTTGTGGTGGCGGTTGTGGTGGTTGTGGTTGTGATCATGGCTTTTGTTTTGGTTGTATAGGTGGTTGTAGTGGTGGTGGAGGTTACAGGTGTGGTGTAGATGGTTATGTTGGTTGTTATGGTAGTTGTGGCTCTGGTTGTGGTGCTTGTGGTGGTTTAACTTGTGGTTATAATTGTGGTTATGTAAGTTGTGGTTATATGTGCAGTTGTGGTGTATGTGGTTATATTTGTTATAATTGTGTAGGTTGTGGTTGTAATAGTCATAGTTGTGGTGTAGGTGGTTATGATGGTTGTTATGGTAGTTGTATTTTGAACTTCAATTGCACCCTACCCAGCCGACCGTGCTAATTGGAGGTGTGGTTATCGTTGTGGTTATTTTATGGTTGTTTTGGTTTTAGTTGTGGTGGTGATTGTGGTTGGTGCAGGTGCTGGGATGAAGGATGCGTTCCGTGTCCTCTGCCCATGCGGCTCCAACAACGATTGCTCCAGCCAGCACTGCCACCCCTGTGGTCACATGACCTTGCCTCCCAGCATACCTTGCAGTCGTCATTGATTCTGGGCCATCTTTACCTCCTGCATTTCTATAGGAGCTCTCACTTCCTCCACGCTCTCTCCTCCAACCTCTGCTCTCTCTCCCCGTGTCTCCATCCCCCTTCTTTCTGGATGGTCCAGGTTCAGGGGTCAGGAGTTGACTGGCTGCACTCCGACCTTTGACCTTGGCTGTCACCCGAGTGGGATTGTCGCACATCAGTCAACCCATAGTATCAGGATCTGTCCCGTGACCGCCTCCTATACCTAGCCTGGAACAGCAGTCAACCTGTGGCACCCAGATCTGTCCTGTGACCTCCTCCTGCGACACCTAGCCTGGCACAGCAGTAAACCCATGGCACCTGGGTCTGTCCCATGACCTCCTCATCCTGCAACTAGCATGGCACATAAGTAAACCCATGGCACCTGGGTCTGTCCCGTGTCCTACTGCTCCTGCACCTAGTCTGGCACAGCAGCCAACCCATGGCACCTGGGTCTGTCCCATGACCTCCTCCTGCACCTAGTATGGCACAGCAGTCAACCCATGGCACCTGGTTTGTTGTGATGACATTACCGCCACGTAGTGGCGAATGGCAGCCATTGTCGTTGTGAGTTTGTGGGCTTGTGTGTGAGTAATGGTGATTGAGTGTGTGACTATCATGTCGTGTGCGTGTGAGTTGGATGGTAGGAGTGTGTTTATGAGGGTGAGTGTGTGGGTGTGTGAGTATCATGGTGAGTATGTGAGTGATGGTATGTGACAGTGTGAGTTTGATGGTAATTGTATCATGGTGAGTGCAAGCAATACTGTGAGCTTGACTTATTTCCCCCCCCCCTCCTTTTACCCACTCTTCCTCCCTCTCCCTGCCCTCCCCTCACTCTCCCCCAACCCTCTACTTCCCTCTCCTTCCCTGCCTCTATCCCTCTCGGCGTGGCCGAGTGGTTACTTCTAAAGAATTATGGAACTCTTTATCCCTCTCCTTTCTCCCGTAACTACCTCACCTGTTATACAGGAGATCGTGGGTTTGATCCCTACCCTCAAACCTGCTATATATTTCGAGTTTGCATGTCTCTCCCCGTGGTCGCTTTCAGAGTGTTTGGTTTCTATAAATGTCGACGTGATGATAGCCCACTTCGTTGACCTATCATTTGTGGCATTTTCCCTTCTGAAGAAGAGCTGTGCAGCTCGGTGGGCATTACCTGGAAAAATTTAAATAGTTTAGTTTCCTCTTTTCCTCCTCCCTTTATCCCTCTCCACACCCCCTCCCCCCCAGCACAACAACAAGAAGCAGGAGGAGGATGGTTTGTCTCCCAAGCCGAGCGCTTCCGGGTCCACCTTCATGATCCTCCCTCTGCCCCGGGGGGGGGGGGGGGGGGGGGGAGATCCCCTCGCACAGGGTTACGGTACCCCACCCACATACACACGGGGTTACGGTGCCCCTGCCACACATACGCACAGGGGTACATGCCAGGCTATGTGCACCACACAGAGACCCAAAGACTCGCACATAGATCCATAGACTCACACAGACCCATTGACTCACACAGAAACCAATTAACTCAAACAAAGACCCGTCACAACACGGACAATATACTTACACAAAGACCCATAGACTCATACAGACTCATCCACTCGTGCACCCACCCACTCAACGACTCACAGGCTTACTCGCTCACCCAATCCCTCACCTACTCACTCAGCCGCTCACTCAGAAACTCACTCAAGAACTCGCTCACCCATTTACCCACCCACTTGCTCACCCACTCGTGCATCCACTCACAGAATCACTCATAAACTCACCCACTCACACGCTCAGAAACTGACTCACAAAATAATTCACCCACTCACTCGTGCACTCACTCGCCCACTTACCCATGCGCGCACAGATTTACCCACTTACTTACTCGCTCACAGACTCCCTCTCTGATAGACTCGCTCATAAACTCACTCGCTCAGACTCAATCACTTACAGACTCGCTCAGAAGCTCTCACCCAGAAACTTATTCAGAAACTCACTCCACCACCGACCCACTTACTTTAAAACTACCTCACTTATCAGCACCCACTCACTGATCTACTTACTCATCCACTCGCTCAGCCACTCACTGACCAACTCACTCACTCACAGACTCAGTCGCTCACTCATCCACCTCGAAACTCATTCATCCACCCACCACTCAATAATTTCATCCATTCACTCATCCACTCACTCAACCACTCACTCATTCAACAACCCACTCACTCACCCACTCACTTGGAGACTCTCACCCACTCACTCACCCAGTCTATTAGCCACTCATTCAGAAACTCACTCACCTACTCACTCACCCACACAATCGATCAATCACTCATGTACTAAATCACCCACCCACACACTCACTCACCCACTTTTCCACTCACTTAAGAACCCACTCCCTCAACCACCAACTCAGAATATCACTCCTCCACTCACTCACCCATTTACTCACCCACTCGCTCACCCACTCATTCAACAACTTTCTCACTCGTGGACTCACTTGCTTATCCACTCACTCTTCTATTCACTCATCCAATCTCTCACCCACTCGCTCACCCACTCGCTCACCCACTCGCTCACCCACTCGCTCACCCACTCGCTCACCCACTCGCTCACCCACTCGCTCACCCACTCGCTCACCCACTCGCTCACCCACTCGCTCACCCACTCGCTCACCCACTCGCTCACCCACTTACTCACAGACTGACTCAGGAACCCACTCATCCAAGCATTCACTCACTGACTCACTCACCCATTCATTTAACCATTCACTCACAGACTCACTCAGACTCACTCACTCACAGACGCACAAAGAAGCTCACTAACCCACTAACCGATTCAGAAACTCAGTCAACCACCAAATCACCTACTCAAAAACTCCTTTACTCATCCGGACTCACTCACTAACCTATCTACTCATTTACTCAATCAGCCACACTTACTCACTAACTCGCTCACTCATGCACTCAGAAAATCACTCATTCACTCACTTAGAAACTCCTACAATCACTGACCCACTCGCTCAAAAACTCACTCATCTACTCTCTCGCTCACTTTCTTATTTACTCACACACTCCTTCACCAATTCACTCGTTTCCCCACTCATTCTTTCAGTCACTCACTCATTCAGCAACTCGGTCAATCATTATCTAATTCAATCACTCACCCATTCACTCGGAGACTCACTCGCTCACTCATCCTCCACTCACTCACCCACTAACCCACTCAGAAACTCACTCAGCTACTCACTCACCACTCATTCACCCACTCATCCACTCATTGAATAAATCACCTACTCGCCCACTTTCTCAACCACTCAATCAGAAACTCATTCACCTACTCACCCACACACTCACTCACCCACTTACACTCGGGAGAGGGTGGTTTTAGAGTTCAGTGTTAATCATTGGGACTCCCATAGGGTTCAGTGTTGGTCACTGGGTCTCCCATAGGGTTGAGTGTTAATAAATGGGTCTCCCATAGAGTTCAGTGTGACTCACTTGGGCTCCCATCGGGTTCAGTGTTAATCACTGGGTCTCCCATAGGGTTCAGTGTTAATCACTGAGGCTCCCATCGGGTTCAGTGTTAATCACTGAGGCTCCCATCGGGTTCAGTGTTAATCACTGGGGCACCCATAGGGTTCAATGTTAATAAATGGGGCTCCCATAGGGTTCAGTGTTAATCACTGGGCCACCTATAGGGTTCAGTGTAATCACTGGGGCTCCCATAGGGTTGAGTGTTAATCACTGGGTCTCCCATAGTGTTCAGTGTTAATCACTGGGGCTTCCATATAGTTCTGTGTTAATCACTGGGGCTCCCTTAGGGTTAATGTTAATAACTGGGACTTCCATAGGGTTCAGTGTTAATCACTGGGGATCCCATGGTGTTGAGTGTTAATCACTTGGTCTCCCATAGAGTTGAGTGTTAATCACTTATAGATTCGAAGCTTTCGTGACTGCAAGGATTCATACTTTTAGTTCTTTCGGTAAAGTCACGTAGGTAAAAAATGAAATTAAAATTTTTACCTACATGACTTTACCGAAAGTACTAAGAGTATGTTAATCACTTGGTCTCCCATAGGGTTCAGTGTTAATCACTGGGGCTCCCTTGGGGTTAATGTTACTCACTCCCATAGAGTTCGTTGTTAATTATAGATTTGAAGTTTTCGTGACTGCAAGGGTCCATATTCTTTGTTTTTTTCAGGTAAAGTCACGTAGGTTACAAAATAAAATAAAAATAAATTAAATCACGACGTTTCGGAGGCAACACAAGCTTCCGTCTTCAGGTGGCACCGTCACAGCAGTAATTTTGCTGACGGTGCCACTTGAAGACGGAAGCTTGTGTTGCCTCCGAAACGTCGTGATTTCGTTGTTAATCACTGGGGCTCCCATAGGATTCAATGTTACACACTGAGTCTCCCATAGGGTTCAGTGTTAATCGTTGGGTCTCCCAAAGGGTTCATTGTTAATCACAGACCCATAGATTCCTAAAAACCTAACCCTATAAACACCTAAGCCTCTATACCCCTAACCCTCGAAACTCCTATACTCCGAAAACTATAACCCTCAAATCCCCTTCACCCTTAACACCCTAACCTTTTAATCCCTTAACCCTTAAACCCCTCACCCTCTAAACCCTTCACCCACTAAACCCCTCACCCTCTAAACCCCTATGCCTCTAAATCCAACCCCCTAACCCTTTGAACCCCTAACTTTCTCCAATCCCATAATAAAGGTTTTTTTTTGCGGTAAGATCGTGTGAATATAAAGTGTCTTAAAACCCATCACCACACCGATACAGCCAATTAATAAAGTTTGTCACGTGAACAAAAAGTGCCAATTAGTTTCTACTTTAGCACATCGGTGTGTTGGAGACTAACCCAAATTAACCTTTATTATGAATAACCCCTCAACCCCATAACTCCCCCTGCGCCACCCCCCATGTCCCCCCTCACCCCCCTCACCCCCCCCAGCTGCTACTTCCGTTAAGGCCGGGGCAAGTGGAGGCGGCGCTGTGCATTGTGGGTGGCGAGAGGCTGATTTGGATTCCCTCTCACGGCCACCATTGGTGGTTCGCGAGCTTCTGAAGTGGCGGCTCGCTGGCTGGGCCTCCTCTACGTCGACTCAGCCAGAAGAATGTAAGAACCAAGCGCGGTGTGGACACATCAGCAGTGGCGCTGGTGGGGGGGAGACAAAGGAGTCACCTGGCCTACAAGGTGCCTCCTTTGTCTCCCTCCTCTCTCTCCCCGTGTCTCCCTCCTCTCTCTTCCCGTGTCTCACTCCTCTCTCTCCCCGTGTCTCCATCCTCTCTCCCCGTGTCTCCCTCCTCTCTCTCCCCGTGTCTCCCTCCTCTCTCTCCCCGTGTCTCCCTCCTCTCTCTCCCCGTGTCTCCCTCCTCTCTCTCCCCGTGTCTCACTCCTCTCTCTCCCCATGTCTCACTCCTCTCTCTCCCCGTGTCTCCCTCCTCTATCTCCCCGTGTCTCCCTCCTCTCTCTCCCCGTGTTTCCCTCATCTCTCTCTCCCCGTGTCTCCCTCCTCTCTCTCTCTCTCCCCGTCTCTCCCTCCTCTCTCTCCCTCCTCTCTCTCCCCGTGTCTCCCTCCTCTCTCTCCCCATGTCTCCATGTCCCCTTCTCTCTAGGTGGTGCAGGTTCAGGAGTTTACTGGCTGCACTCCGACCTTTGGCCTTGGCTGTCGCCCAAGTGGGATTGTCGCACAGCAGTCAAACCCATAGCATCAGTATCTGTCCCATGACCTCCTCCTGCACCTAGCCTGGCACAGCAGTCAACCCATGACACCTGGCTCTGTCTCGTGACCTCCTGCACATAGCCTGGCACAGCAGTCAACCCATGGCACCTGGGTTGTTGTGATATCACCATTATGTAGTGGAAAATTACGGCTGTTGTCGTTGTGAGTTTATAGGTTTGTGTGAGTAATGGTGCGTGTGTGACTTTAATGACGTGTGTGAGAGTAGGATGGTAGGGGTGTGTGAGTGTCATGGTGAGTGTGGGTGTGTGAGTATTATGGTGAGTGTGGGTGTGTGAGTATTATGGTGAGTGTGTGGGTGTGTTAGATGGCTGGCAATGTTGGTGGGTGGTGATGATGATGCAAGCCTTGTGCTCGAGAATGGCACACTGAAACTAATATCATGTAGCTACTTCTGAGTACCCTTCAAGTGCTGTCTGGTCCACATTGTAAAGGGCAGGACTTTCCCACCTGCTCTTTATTTAAGAGCAACGTTGGTCACAACAATGTTATTACTTCTTACAGCTGGAATTTATCCTAAGTACATGGAGAACCACATTGCAGCCATGTGATAGTTGATGTTGTGCAGTGAATGATGACCGGGCTGAGACCATTAACTCGCTCGACTTGAGAATCTGCTTTGATCACAGGTGACTGCCTGGATTCAATCCCAGGTACTCCGTGGTGCCAATTCAGTGCTATGACCGCAAGGTCCATGGGCCACCTCTAAACACCCCCACGTTAAAGACATAAGCAGCAACCTGTTTAGTGAGCAGCAGCATTCTTTAAATATTTTTCCAAAGCAATTGGGATTGTGGAGCAGTGGCACAGTCCTGCATTTCCTTTCTCTTTAATCCACCAAATGCAACTTGCCGCTCGATTGTGGCGCACCCATTTTTACACTTGTTTCAACTGCTGTGGCAGATGGTGGAGCAGAGGGGCAGTGGAGCAGATTGGCAGTGGAGCAGGACAGTAAAGCAGAGCGCAGTGGAGAAGTGGGGCAATAGAGCAGAGGAGCAATGGAGCAATGAGGCAGTGGAGCAAAGGAGCAGTGGGGCATTGGAGCAGTGGATCAGTGGGGCAGATGAGGGGTGGATTTGTCGTGAAGAAGGCGAATCATCTGAATATGTGCTCTGAAGAAGAACCATTTCCCAAAACGTCTCTTTTTATCTATGTCCTTGTCCCGCCGCACACACAGCCGGGACACGGCACACACGAGCCAAGGCACATTTAACCAACCCAGGCAGCACTCGCAAGCAATGCAACATTACGTTGTGTCCTCATGAGTTGATTTCACAAAGTTTATAGTAACAACAACAACAAAAATATTGATCCTAATTCTTAACCGGGTGGCCTTAAGACTTGGCACGTGCAGGTTTTGTTCATTGTCTGCACCAGACCCCTGCAGCCGTCTCTTTCTGGGTCAGCTGCCCCTTACATGTCCTGGAAACCATGGCAAGGTCATCGCATGAGGACCGCCTGGATGAAAACCAGCATGGAAGGGGCCCAGTGTGGGGCCGGCTATGCTAATGGAATAGTCCCATGTGTGTGTGTGTGATGTGAGGTGTCCTGGAAGCAGTCATTCTCCGCTGCAGTACTGGCATCTGCTGCTCAGTTTCATCCCCCAGCTGTGGTCCCAGTGGCACCGTGGGTCGTGTGGTGATAGCAGTCACGGTTGGCGCCGATCCGCGGCCACCACCCCTACTGGGCGGTGTACCTGCCTCCACAAAGTAGCATGTGGCGGAGGAGTGAGGTGAACGCTCTCGCCATGCGAGCGAGGCCCCCTCGCTTCCTCTTCTTTTCGTGCATCTCCACCTGCACCTCCTCCATCTTCTCCTCTGTCTCATCCTCCATCCCCTCTTCTCCTCCTCCACTAGCACCATCTCTTCTTCCTCCATCTTCTCCTCACCCTCCTGCACCACCATCTCCTCCACCCTCTTCTCTTCCTCCTCCACCACCACCATTGTTTCCGCTTTGTCCATCGTCTCCATCTCCTCCACCACGACCATCTGTTCATCCTTTGTTGTCTCCTTGTCCTCCATCTCCGTATTGTCTTTATCCTCTCCCTCCGTGCTCTCCTCCATTGTCGCCATCACAATCTCGTCCTCCTTTGCCTTCTCTTCCTCCGTCTCTACTTCATTCTCCATCTCCTTCACCTCTTCCTTCGTCTCCTTCTGCACAACCTCTGACTTCGCTTCAAAGGCCTGGACGAGTGGGGAGGAGGGCTGCTTTGGCTCAGATCTGTGAAGAGACAAACACGACACCGTTCCACCTTCCTGCTACGGCAGACATCGCCATCTCCCATGGTCCGTGGGTGTAATGCGTGGCGCATTAATTCAAGCTTAATACAAACAGCAATAACGACATGGCCAGTGAGTGTGCTTAGCATTGGCGCTGTCATTCTCATGGGGCAAGGCTATCCTTGAGATTGATTCAGCTGTGTCTCACACAGACTGTTGTAGTTTCACAGTAGTGAGTGGCCTTGCTGTGTCAATTTAGCTGAATCATTTGTAGTGACATTTATCTTTCTATGTGTATTCTAATTGATCCCTTGGACATAATGGCCTACGCATTTAAACTGACATCGGTGGAGATCATGAACGTCCACTGTGATGGAATGGGTGTGTATCTTTGTGGTTAATGCAGCGGCAGTAATAGCCAGGGCAGGAAAGCAAGATCTGAACTGTAAGTGGTGAGCGATGAGTGCGCGATCCTTTGGCTGCTTCAACCCATCCACGATTTTCGATAAAAGATCCGACAGTGATTTGAGGTCGACAGAGCCGCCTCCCTTGACGTCGAAGGCATCTCAGAGTGCATTGAGCGCAATGAGCCACTCACATCTCTCATCTCAACGCATTTGAAATTGGACACCCCTCCCAGTGGTCGCTGTGTCTGTGCATTACAAGGCAACTTGTCAACTGGCCTGGAAACAGGCATGAGATTGCGAAATTATCACTGTGGATGGAGGGTTAAATGGTGAAATATGGCCGCATCGTTATCTGGTCTCACCCAGAAACCAATTATGGAAAGTAAATCTGTCCACAGTATAGCGCAATGTACACGTGGGGTTTGCAGTGTCTGTATATTTTGTGAGTGCGGCAGGGCTGGAGCACCTGTGCCTCACAGCAAAAGGGACCTGGGTTTGATTTCCACGTTGGGCCACGTTATCTGTGTGGAATGTGGTGCCCCCTGTTCTAGGAAGATTCAGCAGCTTTCTCCCTGTAACTGAACCCACACAATCAATGCAAATCGCTCCATTTGGATCACAAACAGCAGAAACTTTGTTACCAACTGCGAGCAAACTTGACAGGACCCTCCTGAAAAAAGTCTTGAGACTTAGTGAGGCTCATCCTGCCTAAACAAGCATGATAATAAATGAAAATAAACACACAGGACACATGCAAGAGTGGTTTACCGTGAATCAGCGGCTCCAGCGTTTACTTTTTCTTCTTGGAAGCCCTCTTCTCCAAAGCTCGGAGCAATCGGGCCCTGCACAGGAGTGGCGGTGGTGGTGGCGGCGGAGGTGGTATTGGTGGTGGTGCTGCTGGTGGTAGCGGTCTGGAGGCAGTGTTGCTCGATCTTGGCGAGGCGCTGCTCCTCGAGGCGCTTCTGCATGAGACGTTTCTCCTCGACAAGCTTCACCTTGCCAAGGCGCCTCTCAAGATGCTTCTTCTTGAAACGCTTCAGCTCTATGAGACGCTTCACCTCAGAGGCGATTGTCTTCCTTGACCCGCCTCTCCTCTATGAGGTGCTTCTCTTCCTCCACCCGCCTCTCCTCTGAGGCGCTTCTCCATGAGGCGCTTGTCTTCCTTTGACCCGCTTAGCTTCTATGAGGCGCTTCTCCTCATCGACATACTTCACAATGGCGAGGCGCTTCACCTCAGCAAGGTACTTTACCCTGGCAAGACGCTTCTCTTCCAGATGCTTCTCCTTGAGATGCTTCACGTCGCGAAGGCGCTTTTCCTCCATGAAGCGCGTTTCCTCAAGGAGGCGCTTTTCCATGACGCGTTTCATGTCATTGAGGATCTTGTTTCTAAGGCACTTCTGCTCCGTGAGGTGCTTCAGCTTGGCGAGGCGCTTCACCTCAATGGGGCGCTTCTCTTCCATGATGCGCTCCTCCACAAAGCGCTTCTCCTTGAGATGCTCCTCCTGGAGACGCTTCACTTCTGCGAGGTACTTCACTCTGGAGAGACGCTTCTCCTCACGGAGCCGCTTCTCCTCCATGAATCGCTTCTCCATGGAGCGCTTCTCCTCAATGACGCACTTCTCCATGAGGCAGTTCTTGAGGAGATTGTCTGGAAGGCATTTCTCCTCTGGGATGTGCGTCACCCTGGCAAGGCGCTTCATCTCAATGAGGCGGTCCTCTTCCATGGTGCGTTTCTCCTTCGCAAGGTGCCTGTTCTCCTGGAGACGCTTCACCCCGCTGAAGTTCTTCACCTCCCCAATGCTCCTCTGTTCACGAAGAAAAGCACAGGACCATTCAGACATGCACACGCAGGACAAAATTCATACTCCCAGGCACACAAACATGGACGGGCACGTACACGAACAAAAATGCATACTCGCACATCTATGTACGAATGCAAACATGAACATTTACTCATGCAAACATGCTAGAACACGTGAATATACACCACCTATTGTTATAAAAAATACATGTTACATCATATATTCTCACAAGTTCCATAAACGTACTTAAGGCTGTGATAGTCTGCGACGAGTTCATGGCCATTGTTGGCAACAATCATTACGGGCAAAAAAATGTCCACAATGTTCGATTGTAAAGATCTGGAAGCCCATAATCTAGACAAATTTTACTGCAGCATCGATAGTAGGCAACTGGAATGGCAACTTCCAATCAGCTCACAGACAGAATTCATGAGATTGCATAATATCATTCTGTCTTCATTGGCAAAATAAATGGCAACTTGAAGTGCCTGCACGAGTGGGATATGGCAGCACGTGATGGTGGAGAGATGGAGTGATGGTGTCGGGAGATGGTGTTGTGATATGGAGGTGAAATTGTGGAATGTTCTGGAGAGATGGTGTCTTGTGATGGTGTTGACGCATTATGAGGCTCTATGATGGTCTATTGAGTTGGTGGTGGTGTGATGAGAAAGGTGACGTGGAGAGATGGTTTGGTGATGTTTTGGTGCAATGGTGTGGTGAAATGGTGTGCTAGTGTGGAGTGAATATGGTGTGTTTGACCCCCATATATCCCATAGCCACCTTTGGGGAGCGATGCTCGTAGCTTTGGCCTGGGAAAGGGTCCACTTCATCCATAATGTCCCCCCACGTGGTCGACTGGAGCCACGACTCCCAGTCTATGGAGAACAGAAAATGCATTCAAAGGACCAGTAATGAATTAGAGAACGAAGCACATGAAGAATCACAGAACTAATGCTGACGTCCGTCATTACCTCTTACCACACAATAGGACCGGCTATTGAGAAATATTCATCACATGGCAGTAAAACTTTACGCGTCATATTTTTGTAAGCATGTTGAGATCATCAATTTCATAAACTTGAGACCCCCATACTCTTAGGTTTTTTTCGGTAAAGTCACGCTTGCTGTATTAAGTAAATGACTTTTACTTGATACAGCAAGCGTGCTGTGACGGTTCCACCTGAAGACGGAAGCTTGTGTTGCCTCCGAAACGTGATTTTTATTTTACTTTTATTAATTTAAATTTTATTTTTTTACCTACGTGACTTTACCGAAAAAACCTAAGAGTATGAATCCTTGCAGTCACGAAAGCTTCAAATCTAGAATTGAGACCCCCATTTAAACAAATATGGCTGAAACTCAGATCTGGAACGAGACAAATTATTTTACTTTAAGGAATTTAATAGTTAAAAATTATTCTCAATTAAACAAGTAAAGGTCGATTTATCATTCTTCATTGACATCCTTATCGATTGAAGCTATTCATCCTGAAGTGAAAGCCATCAAACACAGGAACAACGAAAGTGAAATCCACGTACATCCTGAAACCGATCATCTGCAGTAGTTTTTATTAAACAATGAGGAAAATTATTTTGTTTTTGAGCAAAGTTATGATCACAGGGTAATCTGCAGAGCGAGGAGTCGAGCGTCTATCCTCAGTGAAATCCCTCTCGAAATGGTCTTGAGGTCTGATTTTAAGCCCCTTATAATTCCCCTCTAGCATACAAATCCTTTGTTCTCGACTTGGCCTATCATGGACTTTGCATTCAAATGTTAATTTTTACATTTACAATCCGCATATATAGCAACATAGCTTAGCTAATCTTGCCATTATAATTTAACCTTAATACATATACATATCTCACTGAATAATTGTATGCTTCCGTTTAAATAAAGATTTTCATCTCCATGCATAATTCCGTGCTTTGTGTTAATTTGCTAATATTCACCCGACAATGTCCTCTAAAATGATGCAAGTTTTGAGGATTTAACATCGAAGTATCAAAATGGTGATGTCCAGTTGGATTTGGACTAAGAGGTGCAAATGTATGCCGTACTGACTTTGTTTTATAAAAAAAATATTTAAGTACTTGTGTTGATGAGCGCGTCAGAACAATCAAGGTGATTTGTTTAATTTAATCCACGAAAATTATTACGATTGCTGTCATACACTTTTAATGAAAATCGAAATGGTATCGCTTGTAAGCGTGTGTATATACACTGCTGTGTATGTACACTTGTCTTTGACTCGTGTGTGTACAGGTGTTTGTTGGAAGCATTGTACATATAACGAACGCTCAGATAACTTTAAGAAATAAAAATTGTAGTCATCTGCAAAAAAATTAACGTTAATATTGCTATGCATACACAATCGCGTGTGTATGTACACTGCATTGTATGTCTGTATGTACACCTTTGTATATGCACACTCGTGTGTGGTTGCACACTGCTGTATATATATAGTGGTGCTTGGATGCACACTCGTGTGTGCATGTCTACTCGTCCGTGTTTTTTTAAGGAAAGATATGGTAGCAATAACGTACGATCAGTCATCTTTAAAAACAAATCAGGTTTTTATTAATCTGCAAAGATATTTTTTATTAATCTGCAAAGATATTTACGTTAAAACTCGTATCGAAATCTTTATTAATATTCGTTTGGTCAAACAGTTAAGGAACGAGACAAATTATTTTATTTTCAGGAATATAATAGTTTAAAATCTTCTCAAAATAAAACACGCAAATGTGGATATATCGTTCCCCATTGACATCCTTATCGAAGGCATCAAACACAGGAACAACGAACCTGAAATCCACGTACATCCTGAAATCTATAATCTGCAGTAGTTTTTATTAAACAATTAAAATAAAGTTATGATCACAGTTATTCTCCAACTTTAGCTCAACAAGACCACTTAGCCACGAGAGTAAATTCAGGAATTGGACCACCTCACAACCACTGCGCTTCACACCACATCAACAAGTAATCCGATAGGACTACAAGGCACCACTTTAACGTGACGAAGTCTAGAATGAACTTCAACACGCAAGTAGCTGTGAGACGATCACAACACATGGCACCTTCTACCATAAACACCACACATTAAATAGTACCGATGATACAACCACCAGACAAGCATCGCATCTATCGAAATATAAAATTGTTGTCATCCTGAAATAAGTGAACACTTTTAGAACTTTAAAGGAAGACTTTTTTTCCGAACACATTATAGAGCATTCACAACATCACTCTAGCTTGGAGCACTGGAAATCACGCAAATAATAACTTGTACCTCATTGATTGATCTAACAGAGACACAAACATGCACATTACAGGACTTAAAAAGTTAACAGAAGTACTCAATACATTGACTCTCCAGCCATCATCATCATCACCAACCATCAAAATCACTATCCATCACCATTATAAACACCCATTATCATCAACCACCTATCAACACCATGACCCATCATCACCACCCCTCATCACCACAGATTATCATCGTAACCCATCATCATCAGCACCGATCGTCATCTTTACCCATCAGCACAACCCATCATCATCAGCAACAACCATTATAATCACCATCCATCACATTCATCACCATCATGAACCATCGTCACCCATCATCACCACCTACCCATTATTATCACCACCCATCATAAATTAACACGTAAACAGCTACAAACATAGATATGTAAACTGACACAAACATAACAGACACACAAATAAACAATCTCTCTAACGACTTAATAATAACAAAGTCAATATTACCCGTGCCAGGCTAGGTGCACACAGACAAATCCATTGCACAATAATTTACATGTAACTCAAATTCACACTTAGTACTACCACCTCGCTCACTTAAACATAACTACATAGATTAAGAAAACCATGAATTTAATAGTAAATAAACCAATAAGATTGTGTTTATACGCTTGCAATTTAATGAATGAAATACAAGTTCATAATTCAAATTATACAAAAATTAACCCGTAAAAACAAAGTTTTTCACTATAAATCCTTTATATGCGTGTTTAATGGGCCACAACCCAGCCCACATTGGTCTTTGAAACGGGCGGCGAGAGTCCTCTCGTCATCTGGCTTGAGATGGCTGCCACCTATGGGTCAGATGATTGCCTGCCACCATTAAGCAATTGGTAATTAAATATACTTTTTTTTACCTAAAAAGTGTAAAATTTTGGAAAGAAAATTTCACGAATATAAAATGTCACACACAACGAGTCTGTGTGCAAAATGTCAGCTCGATTGTATCACGGGAAGTGGGTTAAAAAATCGACCGAAAGATTTGCACGGTCGTAAGCGCGCAAGCAAGCAAGCAAGTGAACTTTTAATATGAAGCCTGAGGCCGAGGTGTATGGCAGGCCTAACGGCCAGGCCTCCCCTCTGTCCTCTTCGCAGGAATGGCGACATCAAAGAGCACAAAGCAAGGGGGCAAATGTTTAATTTCTGTAGCGTAATTTAGACTAATTAGAGACTACAAACACTATGTACACGATGTACACACAGCTACACAACGCGCACACACACTCGCCACACTTTCTCGACAAAACACGAACTGCACTCTCTCACTCACTCTGCCACTCACTCTGCCACACTCTCTCTTTCTCATTAACTCACTGTCTCTCACTAACTCACTGTCTCTCACTCACTCACTGTCTCACTAACTCACTGTCTCACTAACTCACTGTCTCATTCTATCACACTCACTGACTCACTCTGCCACACTCAAGCTCTAACGCACTCAATCTCACACCCACTTATTCACTCACACCCACTCACTCAATCTCTCACCCACTCAATCTCTCACCCACTCACTCAATCTCTCACCCACTCACCCATTCACCTACCCATGCACTCACCCACTCACCCACCCACTCACCCACTCACCCACCCACTCACCCACTCACTCACCCACTCACTCAATCTCTCACCCACTCACTCCGTCTCTCACCCAATCGCTAATCGCTCACCCACTCACCCATTCACTCACCCACCCACTCACCCATTCACTCAATCACTCACCCACTCACTCAATCTCTCACCCACTCACCCATTCACTCAATCACTCACCCACTCACCCACTCACCCATTCACTCAATCACTCACCCACTCACCCACTCACTCAATCTCTCACCCACTCACTCACTCAATCACTCACCCACTCACCCATTCACTCACCCTCGCTGTGTAGACCACGGAGTCTGAAGTCGAACCCAGGACCTGCTGTTTCCGGTCCCGCGCACAACCAGCACTGCACCACGTGATGCGCCAGCCGGGCTCGTGGGGGGCGGAGCCTCGCGCTAGTGACGTCACCTCTGTTACGTCACAGCCACGCCTCCACCCACAGTGGAGAGGAATGCACACGAGGGAGCAGCAGAAGAAGCCTTTTGAGAGCGAATCCTCAACGAGGTGAGCGACCCTGTTGACGATGAATGTGGTTTCTTTTTATTTTACATTTTGACCACAAGCTTCATTATTTTTTATGTTTATATGTAGATTTTCTGCAATCAAATTAGAACTGTTAAATAGGTTACTTGGCATGCCCTGAAATGTTGCTGTTACTGTCGTTGTTTAGACCCCAGGCGAGTCAGAATTTAAGACGAGCATAACTAACCCGTTTAAATATCATAGAATATGAATAACATATCTACAATTTGAATCTTTCGTGACTGCAAGGATTCATACTCTTAGGTTTTTTCGGTAAAGTCACATAGGTGATTTATCATATTATTATTATGTTATTATTTTATTTCTATTATTAATTATATTCTTGGTTCTTTCGGTAAAGTCACGTAGAAGGGAAGTAATAAAATAATAAAAATAAAACATAATAAAATAAAATAATTCTCACGACGTTTCGGCTACAACGCAAGCAGCCGTCTTCAGGTGAAGAATGAGACAATGCCAAGTTATTGCCAAGTTATTGTCTCATTCTTCACCTGAAGACGGCTGCTTGCGTTGTAGCCGAAACGCCTTGAGATTTATTTTATTTTATTATGTTTTATTTTTATTATTTTATTACTTCCCTTCTACGTGACTTTACCGAAAGAACCAAGAAGATGAATCCCTGCAGTCACGAAAGCTTTAAATCGAAAATTAATTATATTATTATTTTATTATTATTTATTTTTACCTACGTGACTTTACCAAACAAACCTAAGAGTACAATTATTATGTTCTGATTGCTGGTACAATTGTGTCCTACATTATATGTACTGAATTTTATTCAACATTTTGGGAGGAGTCTGCCTTTAAGTTCAGACCCTAGCCACTGCCATAGTTGCCTCCAATCTGTGATGTCACAGCCACATGGGTGGTACCTCTGACATCAAGTGACCTACGACGTCATGCTCGGGTTATAACAAATTATTTAGGTATGGTCATATGACCCTAATGACCTACAAGGCATATGGGTCTTTAATCAAGCAGTCGATTAATACAAATGGACTGTACATGAACATGCATGTCTAGATTAGAGGTGAAATATAATTGTTAAGTCTGGTGATTATGTTTAATGAAATAGGCAGTTGGAATAAACATGTTCGTGTGGGTGGATGAGTGAGTGATCGGGCGCACACATGAGTGGGCAAACAAGCGAGTGAGTGGGCTTTTAAAGCAACAGTCACGATAGTCTTCTTGGTTCTTTCGGTAAAGTTACGTAGAAGGGAAATAATGAAAATAAAACATAATAAAATACAATTCTCACAACGTTTCGGCCACAACGCAAGCAGCCGTCCTCAGGTGAAGAACAGGGCTGTCGAAAATGTAGATATGGGATTAGTCACTACTTGTGAAATGCGTAGGAGGTGGGGGGTGGGGGGTATCAAAGTCATATTATGCCCGTGCATTATGTAGGATTAGCAGCAACAACAAAAAAGTCCCGATAGTGTTTTAGATTTAAAGCTTTCGTGACTGCAAGGATTCATACTCTTAGGTTTTTTTCGGTAAAGTGACGTAGGAAAAAATAAATAATAAACATAATATAAATTATAATAGAAATAAAATATGAAATCACGACGTTTCGGAGGCAACACAAGCTTCCTTCATCAGGTGTAAAAAAGCACAGCAAAATAACTACAGTAATTACAGTTATTAACTACAGTTATTTTGCTGTGCCTTTACACCTGATGAAGGAAGCTTGTATTGCCTCCAAAACGTCGTGATTTATTCTTTTATTTCTATTATTATTTATAGAATTTTTATTATTTATTTTTATTATTTATCTATTTTTACCTACCTGACTTTACCGAAAAAAAACCTAAGAGTATAGTCACGATAGTGATTGGATTGGTACAATGAGTGGTCAAATATGTATTAATTAAGAGGATGAGTGATTCAAAAGTTTGCTAAATCTGAGCATTGTTCCAACCTCCCCAGGCCATCCAACTTCAAACAAAATCTACTCCTTCCCAACAACATGGACAGACAAATCACGTGGGCTGAGATCTTGGATGACTATGAGGGTAAGTCCCAGATACCTGCATCACATGGATTATATGCGGAGGAGGAGGCTCCTTGATAAATTAGTTTTCGTAGACATGGCTTGGTGGTAATGGGAAGACGTAATGATCGAGTGTGGCAAATAGGATGGGTTTAGATTTGAGTTTCTGCCATCTTCGTTCATACTCGGTTCTCAAGCTTAGGTAATTTACGGTCTCAAAATGCCGACAAAAACATGACTTGTAAAGTTTGAATGCCGTGTGATGACTATTTCTCAATAGCAGGTCCTGTTGTGTGGTAAGAGGTAATTACTGGGATCTCAAAAGTAGTTCTGTGAAATTCAATGTACTTCGTTCTCTAATTCATTACTCGTCCTTGGAATGCATTTTCTTTTCTTCATAGCCCGGGAGTCGGCGTGCCAGTCGACCACGTGGGGGGACGTTATGGATAAGGTGGACCCTTTCCCAGGCCAAAGTTACAAGAATCGCTCACCAAAGGTGTGTATGGGTTCTAGATTTGAAGCTTTCGTGACTGCAAGGATTCATTACTCTTAGTTATTTCGGTAAAGTCACGTAGGTATAAAATGAAATTAAAATAAATAAAAATAAAATAATAAAAATCACGACGTTTCGGAGGCAACACAAGTCTCCGTCCCAGGTGGGACCGTCACAGCTGAATTTGCTGTATAAAGTGAGGCAGGGATTCCAAGATGCAAGTTCTTAAATACAAGTTAAGGAGGGAGGAGGGGGGAGGAGCTTATCAGAATGTGGTAGCCAATGAATGGAACGTATTGGGGGAGGGGGCGGGGCTAGAAGAGAGCACGATGTGTATGGGGTCTGTAGGGTTAAAACACACGACATTGTCTCGAAAACTAGCACACCATGTCACCTCACCAGCACACCAACATATCACGACACCAAGTCTCCCCATCACTTTTCTCATCACACTACACGACCATCAATTCAATACACCATATTAGAGCCTCATCGTGCCTCTATACCATCACAATACACCATCTCTCGAGAACATTCCATTACTTCTCCTCTCCATATCACAACACCATGTCCCGACACCATCACCGCATCTCTTCACCATCCCAGTCATGCAGGCACTTGAAGTGGCCATTACCAATGAAGACAGAATGATATCAGGCAGTCACATGAATTATGTCTGTGAGTTGATTGCAAGTTGCCATTCCAGTTCCCCACTATGGGCGCTGCAGTGAAGTTTGTCCAGAGTATGGGCTTCCAGATATTTATATTGGGACATTCTGTGAAATCTATTGCCAGTGATGATTATTGCCAACATTTGCTATGAAACCGTCACAATCGAGAAAAGTCTTGAGTGCATGCATGGGGTTTGTGAGGATATATGAGGATGTGACATGTATTTTGATTCTATAGGAGTTGGGATATTTAGGAGTTAGTATTACACGTACAATGTAATACAAGTATTGATGGATAAGGCATTCTGTTAACAGTAGGTGATAGTGTATATTCAAGTGTGTACTAAGCAAGTTTGAGTGACTGAATGTGGGTGGCTGCATCTGTATATACATGTGTATGTTTTTTTGTTTGGGTTTATGTGCACGTCCACGTTTTCGTGCCTGTGGGTATGAATGTTTGCTTGCATGTGCATGTCTGAATGTTCCTTTGCTTATCTTTGCTTGATCAGAGGATAATTGGAGAGTTGAAGGACGTCAGCGGGGTGAAGCATCTCCAGGAAAAGAACCTTGGCAAAGAAAGATGCACCATGGAAGAGGAGCGCCTCTTTGAGGTGCAGCGCATTGCCAGGGCGAAGTGCCGCACAGAGGAGAAGTACTTCCGAGATTATCTCCTCAAGAAGCGCCTCATTAAAGTGAAGTACTTCATTGATGAGAAGCATCATCGCGAGATGAAGTGTGTTGAGGAGAAGAGTCTGGAGGAGGAGGAGAAGTGTCTCGACAACGTGAAACACGTCGAGGAGGAGAAGCGCCTTGAGCAGGAGCAGCGCCTCGCCAGCATTGCTACCATCACCACCACCGCTACGGCCGGCACCTTCACCCCCACCCCTGCCACCGCCAACGCCACCACGGCCACCACCGCCACCACGGCCACCACCGCCACCACGGCCACAACCGCCACCACTGCCACAAAACCCGCCGCCACCACTGCCACCACCGCCACCACCGCCACCACTGACACCGACGCCGTTGCCGCTACTGCCACAAAACCGGCCGCCACCTCTGCCATTGCCACCGCCACCACCGTCACGACCGCCAACACTGCCGCCACTGCCACCACCGTCACCACCACCACCACTGCCGCCACTGCCACCGCCACCACCTCCACCACCACCGCCACCACCGCCACCACCACTGCCACGACGGCCACCACCTCCATCTCCGCCACCACCGCCGCCGCCGCCATCACCACCATCGTCACGACCGCCGCCACCACCGCCACCCCTGCCGCCGCCACCGCCGCCACCGCCATCACCGCCACCACCACCACTGCCACCGCTGCCGCCGCCACTGCATTCACCACCATCACCGCCACCACCGCCACCACGTCTACCGCCACCGCATCCACCTCTGCCACTCCTGTGCAGGGCCCGATTGCTCCAAGCTTTGGAGAAGAGTGCTTCCAAGCAGAGAAGATGGAGAAGAAGACAGAGGTGGAACAGGAACACGAAGAGGAGAAGGTGGAGGTGGTGGAGGACGAGGAGGTTGAGGAGGAACAGGAGGAGAGAATGGAGAACACAGACAAGGGAGAGAAGATGGTGGTGGAGGATGAAGAGGAGATGGAGGACGAGACAAAGCAGGAGGTGGAGGAGGTGCAGGTGGTGGAGGTGGTGATGCAAGGAAAGAAGAGGAAGCGAGGGGGCCTTGCTCGCGTGGCGAGAGCGATCACCTCACTCCTCCGCCGCAAGCTGCTTTGTGGTGGCATGTCCACCACACAATAGGGGTGGTTGTTGTGGTCGTGGATCGCTGCCAACCATGACCACTATCACCAGACTATCCACCCACCCCGTGACACATGCCACCCACTCACCCACACACCCCGTGATACTCGTCACACACACACCACATGGTTCGCCGGAGAGACGGTGCCACTGGGACCACAGCTGTGGAAGGAATCTGAGCAGCAGATGCCAGGACTACAGTGGAGAACGACTGCTATCAAGACACCTCACACAACAAACACACACGGGACTAGCCAAAAAACATAGCCGTCCCCATCCTGGGCCCCTTCCATGCTGGTTTTCATCCAGGCAGTCCTCATGGGGTGACCTTGCCATGGTTTCCAGGACATGGAAGGGGCAGCTGACCCAGGACGAGAGAGCTAGAGGGGTCTTGTACAGACAATTGACGAAACCTGCCACGTGGCAAGCCCCAGAGCCACTCCTGTAAAGAATAAGATTCAATACCATTGTTGTTGCTGGTACTATATAAACTTTGTGAAATAAACCCATGATGACACAACATAACGTTGAATTGCTTGCAAGTGCTGTCTGTGTTGGGTAAATGTGCCTTGGCTCGGATGTGAGGTGTCCCAGCTGTGTGTGTGGCAGTACAAGTGTAATGAGTGACTTCCACGACACGTCACATAGAGGGTACTTCTTTATTTCTCACAGTGGGCACAATACAGGCCAACACTGGTTCTTACTCTCACTGAATAGAACTCTCGGCAATAACACCTCTACTGGCTGCACGCAGAGTCGATCACTCAGCGTGGTCCCCTCGCCCTCACTCGTCTCGCCGCTGGCTGGCGGCATGATGATGACGGCGATGTAATCATTCAGGAGATCTTCCACGTGGCCGGACAACGGAGAGAGATTTTGGTGAACAGCGACACAGCCAGGACCCAGGACCCCACACGAGCCCCGAGCTCCGGTTCCACTCCCCATTATATTCCCCCAGGTGTGCCTAAGCCCCGCCTCCAGCCACGCCCTTTCGTGGAACCTTCGAGCAGATTCCCCGAGCATTTCGGCTAACCCCACCTGTTTGCTTTGCCCCAGATACGCCTCCTTCACTGATTGGCTGTTACTTCTGTGCCTGTACCCGTCAATGCCTTCCCAGGACAGCAGGTGTCACTTTGTCATGTCAACAGGTGTAACCCTGTCATTACACAAGGACAAACATATGAGAGACGTTACTCCTACTTAAAGAACAGGTGGGAGGGTCCTGCTTTTTACTATGTGGACCAGAGGGCACTTGAAGTGTACTCAGAATTAGTTCTGTGATATCAGCTTCAGTGGGCCATTCTCTAACACAAGGCTTGCAATGGTCTGCTAGAGACACGAATGGATAATTGGTTCCATGGCAGGATGGCGACATCCCAACACGGGTTAAAATGTTGTGAAAATTTGAACATGCGGGTTTATGAATCAAATACGTTGCAGTTATATTACCACTGAAGTGGCTTTTCGGCATGGAGGTAGGGTAGATGTGAAGTTTAATAACAATGTGTACCCCGTCCTTTTTAACGACAAAGTAAAGATTCAGAGTGAATGTACATCCACTATCGTTACTATCCACATACAAATATAAAACACACACATTGCATGGAATTGTCCAAGTGTCTGACGAAGTCATTACGAACAACGTGAGATCGTAAAATCTGGGGGGAGCATTAAGGATCTCAGCGTTGATAGATCAGTGTCTCTCACACAGACACTCACCCAGAAGCATGTCGATACACACACAGAGACCAAAAAAACCGATACGCTGTCTTTCTGACAGACCTGTTCTTCACCTGAGGACGGCTGCTTGCGTTGTGGCCGAAACGTCGTGAGAATAATTTTATTATGTTTTATTTTTATTATTTTAATATTTCCATTCTACGTGACGACTTTACCGAAAGAACCAATAAGATGAATCCCTGCAGTCAAGAAAGATTTGGATCGAAATTTAACCCATATAGCCTTCAAGAGACTTTTGGGGCAAGTGCTGTTAGAAAGCACAAATCCTTTGTTCACGGCTTGGCCTATCAAGGATTTTGCGTTCAATTGTAATTTTTTTTACATTTACAATCCGTATATCAATCAACATAGCTTATCTAATCTGGCCATTGTAATTAAATCTTAATATGTATGTGCATCCCACTGCATAATTGTACGTTTCCGTATGAATAAAGATGTACATCTCCATGCATAAGTCCGTGCTTCCTGTGAATTTGCTAATATTCACCCGACAATGTCCTCTAAGCTGCAGCAAGTTTAGAGGATTAAACAACGACATACAGTCTGAAGAATCAAAATGATGTTGTCCAGTTTAATTTGGACTAAGAGGTGCAAATTTATACTCTACTGACTTTGTTTTATAAATACATTTAGAGACACTCATGATGAGTGGGGTGCTTCTAGGAAACGAGTTTGTTTTGTTATAATTTTAGTCAAAAACTTTGAACAATCATCCGAATGGTTTAGCCTATAAGCGTGGTATATAATAAAGTTACGCAAAAAAAACAATCGTCACCTTTTGGTCTGTAACATACGACCTTCGGTGTGTATATACACCAGTGTGTTTGTGTTCAATATTTTGCACGTGTTTAATATTTTGGACGGGTTTTTAAGGTAATTGCATTGAATATTGAGGGGTTACCAGCCACTCGCACCCGTCCAGAGACCTCGTGGGCCGCTGTGGTGGCTACGAGCCTTCCCTCTGGGAAACTGCTCACATCTACCACAGCGTTACCGTCCGAGACCGTCAATGAAGGAAGGGGTTTGTTTTTGCAAAACTTTACTCGTGGCAGGGGTTTGGCAAAAAACAGGGAGTGCCTCCTTTTGAGGAACAAAAACGAATGAAGGGGGCGTGGGAGCGTGGCGTAAGGTGTGGAAAGCTGCAAGTCACAGGTATCATTCAAATTGGGGCAATTACACCAGCACAGAAATGGTGGGGTCGTTTGGAATGATGTTGCATTAATGAAATATGAATTTCTCGACTTTGTATTTCATGATCTTTAAATACATTTTTTGTTTTTAGAATTTACAATCTGCATATTTAGCAAGAGAGCTTCGCTAATCTTGCCATTGAGCTTAAGCCTGAATACATATATTCATCTCACCGCATAATTTGCATTCATTTGCTAATATTCACCCTGCAATATGCTGCAAAATGCTGCCAGTTCAAATGCGTTACCAGGGAAATGCAGACTGAAGGTGCAAGTTTATACTTTGTTTTATAAATTTATTGAAGTACTTTTGTTGATTTGAGCGCGTCAGAACAATCAAGGTGATTTGTTTAATTTAATCCACGCAAATTATTACGATTGCTGTCATACACTTTTAATGATAATCGACATGGTATTGCCTGTAAGCGTGTGTGTATTTACACTGCTGTGTAAGTACACTTGACTTTGACTCGTGTGTGTACGTGTTTGTTGTAAGCATTGGACAGTTAACGGACGCTCAGATAACTTTAAAAAATCCGATTTTTATTAATCTGCAAAAAAAATATTGACGTTAATATTGCTGTGCATGCACACTCGCGTGTGTGTAGAGGTAGTGTAGTGGTTAGCGCACAGCTCAATTCTAGCTCACGTTAAATTCATGCTCACGGTCAACACCAGCGACGATTATCTGAACAGTATGTAATTTAATGTTGGGTTTGTCGATGGCAGCATATAGAACGGGGTAGACCCGTGTGATGTAAGGGAAAAAAGTTTAGCTGGAAGCATACTATATTTTTTGCGACAGAGAATTGTAATGTATTAATTACTGTTAGTAGCTCAGCTTATTGGAGAATATATTTAGTATACTGATAATACTATGTAGTTTATACTTTAGTTTTTTACGTGGTTGTTTAGTTACTGCAGCTACATACTATTAACATTCCTTCCCTTTATTAATGATACCACTATCCCCTCCCTTTGATGCTGCTAATCCTGCATAAATGCACGGGCATAATATGACTTTGAAACCCCCCGCCCACCTCCTACGCATTTCACAAGTAGTACTAATCACATATCTGCATATGCTAAATTCCTCTTGATATGCAAATTATTTTGTCAAGGCGCTCTTCCCCTTACAACCCAGCTTAAATATACGCTCCAAACGTGGTGGTGTTTCATTCAGACGCTGTCTCCCCGACAGACCTGGTCTTCACCTGAGGACGGCTGTGTGCGTTGTGGCCGAAACGTCGTGAGAATTATTTTATTATGTTTATTATTTCCCTTATACGTGACTTTACCGAAAGAACCAAGAAGATGATTAATCGATGTTTACGTGTTTGATTTGAGAATATTTTATAACTGTTGCATTCCTGAAAGTGATATAAATTTCCTAGTTTGTTAACCGTTTGACCAAGCGAATTGATAAAAACATTTAATGCGAGTTTTACTGTTAATATTCTTGCAAATCAATACAGACCTGATTTGTTTTTAAACATGACTGATCGTACGTTATTGCTACCATATCCTTCCTTAAAAAAACACGGACGAGTAGACATGCACACACGAGTGTGCATCCAAACACTGCTGCATTTAAAAAGCGGAGTGCATACACACACGAGTGTGCATATACAGGGTGTACATACAGACATACAACGCAGTGTACATACACAGCAGTGTACACACACAAGGATTGCGTTCCACTGCGAACACGCACGATTGTACATACATATGCACACACATACGTGTACGTACACACTCGAGTGCTCATCTTGTTGTGGTGTTTCCTATGTTGTGGTTTATGGTATACTTAAACGCAGAATTACAAAATGTGCAGTTCACACCTGTGCACCCTTAGCCCATTGATCGTGATGATGATGAATAACATATTACTAGATCTAACAAAGAAACGAATGAACACGTTACAACTGCAACAATAAATATGCTAATCGAGTTTTGATTTGGATTGTGCGGTTAATAGTTAATAAATACTGTAAAAAGATATTCAAATTCATTGAGATTGCACATTCAGCAAATTCTAATGCGGCCACAATGCGATTATAATAATTTTTGTGCAATTCTAATCCCTCACCCCCAGTTCGCATATCCGTCCCTCGGTTCGCATATATACATATGACATCCATACATACGAGTATCATGGGATTATTATGTAGGAGGTCATAGAATGAATCTAACTCATTTGCCTTGCTTTCATCCCTCGACTGATATTCATCTTCGGTGGATGCATGAGCAACCACCACTGCTCGCCTCCCGTTGATTGGGAGGTGTGCCCACGGTAGCCTGGGGCTGAGAGCTTTCCACACCTTACGCCACGCTCCCACGCCCCCTTGATTCGTTTTTTTTCAGAATAAGAGCTCCCTGTTGTTTGGCTTTCCCCAGCCACGAGTAAAGTTCTGTAAAAACAATCCGCTACCTCATCGGCGCTGCCGGACGGTAACGCTGCGGTGGATGTGAGCAATGTCCTGGAGGGAAGGCGCGGAGCCACCACAGCGGCCCACGAGGTCTCTGGACGGGTGCGAGGCGCTGGTAACCTCTCCATATTCAATGAAATGACCCTAAAACACACGACCAAAATATAAACACATACACACGAGTTTAACACGTAAGATTTCGGGACCAATATCATCCATAATAGAGTTTGTTAGGTTAGATCGCTGAAGTATATAAATGTGTATTTAAAATAAAACATTAAATAAATGCATGCCGACAAAGGGCAGCATACTTCAATAGAGCACAGCTGCGTGGTCAACACATCTATGCTTCTATATAAGCAACGAAACAGTGAGACTTCCCAAATCTGGCTGTCGACTGATGAAGCTAGTTTTAATTACGGACGAAACGTCGTACTCAGTTTGTAAATGTTGTGGCTTGGCTCTCCAACACACCGGTGTGCTGTACTAGTGACAAATATGCATTTTCTGTTAACGTGACAACTCTATCTAGTTGGCTTTGTCGGGTGGTGGCGGGTTTCAACGAAACATTTATATATTTAAGCGATCTAACCCAAAAAACCTTTAATATTGACGTGATAATAAACCAAGCTTACAAGCTAAACCATTCAGTTGATTATTAAAAGTTCATGGCAGAAATTATAATGTAAAACACTCGTTTTCTAGAAGCACCCCGCTCAACACGATTGTCATTACATATATTTATAAAACAAAGTCAGTACGGTATAAACTTGCACATCTTATTCCAAATCAAGCACGAGATCACCAAATTTGATATTTCAGACTGTTTAGAGGACATTGGGAAGTGAATATTAGCAAATTAACACGAAGCACGGAATAATGCATGGAGATGCACATCCTTATTCAAACGGAAGTATACAATTATGCAGTTAGATGTACATACATATTATGTTGCTAGATATGCGGATTCTTAATGTAAAAATTAACAATTGAATGCAAAGTCCATAATAGGCCAAGTCGAGAACAAAGGATTTGGGTGCTAGAGCGAAGTTATAAGGGGCTTAAAATCAGACCTCAAGGTCATTTCGAGAGGGATTTAGCTGAGGATAGACGCTCGACTCCCCGCTCTGCAGATAACCCTTCTTCCACGAGACCCAGCCTGGCGAGCACGATTGCTTGGCGACTGGTTGGCGACTCCGCCTCGGGAGAGTTCGTGGCGATCTCTTCAGACGGGCTACAGGGATATCGATACGCCGTGCATCCACAAGTAAGTGTCTTTGTTAGTGGATAAACTGGTAATCGCGTGTGAAGTCCGACTTACGAGACGTTATTGTGTCTCAGAGACGTTATTGTGTCTCAGACGTTGGTAAGAGTTTGCTTCTTGGCGATTTGAGCCAGACATCCACGCAGCTTAAAGGGTGCATTTTACTCTAAAAAATACCTGCGACTGTCACTGAAGAATCAGTCACATGGAGCAGATAACCTTTCCACAGCGCCACGCACACACGGGTGAGAAGCCATTCAATTGCTCTGTTTGAGTGAAGGCGTTTGCACGTAAAGCATATCTTCACAAGCACCAGAAAACACACTCGGGAGAGAAGCCGTTCAAGTGCTCTGCGTGTGGGAAGGGATTTGCAGATTTATCAACTCGTCGCAATCACCAGAAAACACACACGGGCGAGAAGCCATTCAATTGCTCTGTGTGCGGGAAGGCATTTGCACAAAAATCAACTCTTAACAGTCACCAGAAAACACACTCGGGTGAGAAGCCATTCAATTGCGCTGTGTGCTGGAAGGCATTTGCACGGAAATCAGATCTTCACAGGCACCAGAAAACACACACGGGCGAGAATCCATTCAATTGTTCTCCGTTGGAGAGGACACGGTCATCACCCCGAAACAAGCATGAGAAGATCAGCAATGAAAGGGAAGTGAAATCAAAAAGTGAAAAACAAAGTGCTGCAATGAGTCCTGAAAAAAATGCATCTTTCGAACCTATGCAGGTGGATCCTGAGAGATGCGTGGATGTAGTGGATGTAATGAGTCCTGACGACAATTCCTCTTTCGACCCCATGCAGTTGGATCCTGCGAGATGGCTGGATGTACTGAGCCCTGACGCCAATTATTTTTTCGACCCCATGCAGGTTGATAATGAGAAATGGCTGCTGGAGTGGCTGGATAATCAAAGTAGTGAGTACTTCTGTTAAAGTCCTGGAATGTGCACGTTTGTGTCTCTGTTAGATCAATTAATTAGGTGCAATTGATTATATCAGTGATTTCCAGCACTACTCCAAGCTAGTGTAATTATTTTAATAAATCTGTTTGATTGCTCTGTGTGTTGGAAGCATTTTCACGGTCAGCAACACTTCACAGGCATCATCAAACAAAGAGTAAAAATGTTGTCATGAGTCCTAAACGAAATTTCTCTTTCGACCCCATGCAGTTGCATCCTGAGATATGGCTTGATGTAGTGGAGTATTCGTGTCTCATATATATTTTTCGGTGATTTCTAGGACTTCAAGCTAGAGTGATGTTGTGAATGCTCTATAATGTGTTCAGATGAATGTCTTCCTTTAAGTTCCAGAAGTGTTCACGGATTTCAAAATGACAACAATTTTATACTTTGGACGAATGGCTTCAGTCGAAAAGGACGTCAAAGGGGAAATCGACGTTTACGTGTTTGATTTTAAGAATATATTTTAACTGTTGAATTCCTATTGGGAAATAATTTGCCTAGTTCCTTTCCTGTTTGAGCATGCGTATTAATAAAGATTTCGATACGAGTATTAACGTGAGTTTTCTTGCAGATTAATAAAGACCTGTTTTTAAAAATGACTGATCGTACGTTATTGCTACCATAGTTTTCCTTTAAAAAACACGGACGAGTAGACATACACACACGAGTGTGCATCCAAACACGACTGTATATACAGCGGTGTGCATTCACACACGAGTGTGCATGTGTTTCTACGCTGTTTTCATTCATTTCGCACCACGAGCGGGGAGTCTCATCCCTGTAGTTCCCTGTTGTGGTGGCGCATTCCTACCACGTTGCCCCTCAATTATTTGTACGACACAATATAAAAATAATTTGTTTGTTCCATTACATAATCATACACGAGTACGCATACACTCTCATGTACACACACCCACACACGAGTGGACATACACAGCAGTGTAAGTACAAAGGGATTGCGTTCGACTACACGAACAAATGGCAGAATTTTTAATATAAAACACTCGTTTTCTAGAAACACCCCGCTCAACACGATTGTCCTTAAATATATTTATAAAACAAAGTCAGTACAGTATAAACTTGCACATCTTATTCTAAATCAATCTCGAGATCACCAATTTTTGATATTTCAGACTGTATGTCGCTTTATAATCCTCTAAACTTGCAGCAGTTTAGAGGACATTGGGGGGGTGAATATTAGCAAATTAACACGAATCACGGAATTATGCATGGAGATGCACATCCTTATTCAAACGGAAGTGTACAATTATGCAGTGAGATGTACATACGTATTATGTTGCTAGATATGCGGATTGTTAATGGAAAAAAATTACAATTGAATGCAAAGTCCATGATAGACCAAGTAGAGAACAAAATATTTGAATGCGAGAGCGAAGTTATAAGGGGCTTAAAATCAGACCTCAAGGTCATTTCGAGAGGGATTTTGATGAGCATAGACGCTCGACTCCCCGCTCTGCAGATCACCCTTCTTCCACGAGACCCAGCCTGGCGAGCACGATTGCTTGGCGACTGGTTGGCGACTTTGCTTCGGGATAGTTCGTGGCGATCTCTTCAGACGGGTTCCAGGGACATCGATACGACGTGCATCCACAAGTAAGTGTCTTTGTTAGTGGATAAACTGGTAATCGCGTGTGTAGTCCGACTTACTGTGTATCGGTTAGACGTTGGTAAGAGTTTGCTTCTTGGCGATTTAAGCCACACATCCACGCACCTTAGAGGGTGCCTTTAACTCTCAACAACACCCACGACAGTTTCTCTGCTCTGAAGAATCAGTCACATGGAGCAGAAAAACTCTCCACAGCGCCACACTAACACTGACAAGAAGCGGTTCAATTGCTCTCTTTGTGGGAAGGCATTTTCACTGAAACAAAATCTTCACACTCACCAGAACACACACACGGGTGAAAAGCCGTTCAATTGTTCTGTGTGTGGGAAGGCATTTGCAGATTCATCAAATCGTAACCGTCACCAGAAAACACACATGGGCGAGAAGCCGTTCAAGTGCTCTGTGTGTGAGAAGGAATTTTCACTGAAACAATCTCTTCAATTTCACCAGAATACACACACCGGCGTGAAGCCATTCAATTGCTCTGTGTGTGAGAAGTCATTTTCACGGAAATCAGATCTTCACAGGCACCAGAAGACACACACGGGCGAGAAGCCATTCAATTGCTCTGTGTGTGGGAAGGCATTTGCACGGAAATCAACTCTTAACAGTCACCAGAAAACACACACGGGCGAGAAGCCATTCAATTGCTCTGTTTGTGGGAAGGCATTTTCACTGAAAAAAATCTTCAAAGTCACCAGAATACACACACGGGCGTGAAGCCGTTCAATTGCTCTGTGTGTGGGAAGGCATTTTCACTGAAAAAAAATCTTCATCGTCACCAGAAAACACACACGGGCGAGAAGCCATTCAATTGCGCTGTGTGTGGGAAGGCATTTGCAAGGAAGTCAGATCTTCACACGGTCATCACCCCGAAACAAGCATGAGAAGATCCGCAATGATAGGGAAGTGAAATCAAAAGGTGAAAAACAAAATGCTGCAATGAGTCCTGAAAAAAATCCATCTTTCGAACCTATGCATGGTGGAACCTGAGAGATGCGTGGATGTTTTGAGTCCTGACGACAATTCCTCTTTAGACCCCATGCGGGTTGATAATGAGAAATGGCTCCTGGAGTTGCTGGATAATCAAAGTATTGAATTATTCTGGTAAAGTCCTGGAATGTGCACGTTTGTGTCTCTGTTAGATCAATTTATTAGGTGTAATTGATTATATCAGTGATTTCCAGCACTACTCCAAGCTAGTGTTATTATTTTAACACAACCGTTTGATTGCTCTGTGTGTTGGAAGCATTTTCACGGTCAGCAACACTTCACAGGCATCATCAAACATGTTGTCATGAGTCCTAAACGAAATTCCTCTTTCGACCCCATGCAGTTGCATTCTGAGAGATGGCTTTATGTAGTGGAGTGGCTGGAGAGTCATATTCGTGTCTCTCTATTTTTTCGGTGATTTCTAGGACTTCAAGCTAGAGTGATGTTGTGAATGCTCTAAAATGTGTTCAGATGAATGTCTTCCTTTTAAGTTCCAGTGTTCACTGATTTCAGAATGACAACAATTTTATACTTTGGACGAATGGCTTCAGTGCAAAAGGACGTCAAAGGGGAAATCGACGTTAACGTGTTTGATTTTAAGAATATCTTTTAACTGTTGAATTCCTATTGGGAAATAATTTGCCTTGTTCCTTTCCTGTTTGAGCATGCGTATTAATAAAGATTTCGATTCGAGTATTAACGTGAGTTTTCTTGCAGATTAATAAAGACCTGATTTGTTTTTAAAGATGACTGATCGTACGTTATTGCTACCATATTTTCCTTTAAAAAAACACGGACGGGTAGACATACACACACGAGTGTGCATCCAAACACGACTGTATATACAGCGTTGTACATTCACACACGAGTGTGCATGTGTTTTTACGAGTTTTAACGTAAATATACTTGCAGAACAATAAAGACATGCTATGTTAAAGATGACTGATCGTCCCTTATTGCTACAATGTTCATAGCGAACACGTGTGGAGGCGAGTTTCAGGTGAAGCATCTCCATCACACAAGTTTACCCTTACCTGGCAGCATCGTGGCAGGCCGCTGGTCACACTCACTACGTCACACTCACGAGCTGTAGGGGCGGGGCTCTGTCTGCTCAGTGGCGCTGTTTTCATTCATTTAGCACCACGAGCGGGGAGTCTCATCCCTGTAGTTCCCTGTTGTGGTGGCGCATTCCTACCACGTTTCCCCTAAATTATTTGGACGACACAATATAAAAACAATTAGTTTGTTCCAATACATAATCATACACGAGTACACATATACACTCCCATGTACACACACCACACACGAGTGGACATACACAGAAGTACAGATCCATGTACATACAAACAGTAGTATACTTGTATAGCGGGGTTTTGTCATTATTTTCACAGGTTAAGCTGACGATATGAATCTTAGATGCCCCGCTGCGTGGTCAACACATCTATGCTTCTATATAAGGAACAAAACAGTGAGGACTTCCCAAATCTGGCTGTCGACTGATGAAGCTAGTTTTAATTACAGGCGAAACGTCGTACTCAGATTGTAAATGTTGTGGCTTGGCTCTCCAACACACCGGTGTGCTGTGCTAGTGACAAATTTGCATGTTCTGTTTACATGACAACCCTTACTAGTTGGCTTTGTCGAGTGGTGGCGGGTTTCAACTACACATTTGTATATTTAAGCGATCTTTCAGATGAATATTTAAAGTCCACTCATTTTCTAGAAGCACCCCGCTCAACACGATTGTCCTTAAATATATTTATAAAACAAAGTCAGTACAGTATAAACTTGCACATCTTATTCTAAATCAATCTCGAGATCACCAATTTTTGATATTTCAGACTGTATGTCGCTTCATAATCCTCTAAACTTGCAGCAGTTTAGAGGACATTGGGGGTTAATATTAGCAAATTAACACGAAGCACGGAATATGCATGGAGATGCACATCCTTATTCAAACGGAAGTGTACAATTATGCAGTGAGATGTACATACGTATTATGTTGCTAGATATGCGGATTGTTAATGTAAAAATTACAATTGAATGCAAAGTCCATATAGGCCAAGTCGAGAACAAAGGATTTGGATGCGAGAGCGAAGTTATAAGGGGCTTAAAATCAGACCTCAAGGTCATTTCGAGAGGGATTTTGCTGAGGATAGACGCTCGACTCCCCGCTCTGCAGATCACCCTTCTTCCACGAGACCCAGCCTGGCGAGCACGATTGCTTGGCGACTGGTTGGCGACTTTGCTTCGGGATAGTTCGTGGCGATCTCTTCAGACGGGTTCCAGGGACATCGATACGCCGTGCATCAACAAGTAAGTGTCTTTGTTAGTGGATAAACTGGTAATCGCGTGTGTAGTCCGACTTACTGTGTATCGGTTAGACGTTGGTAAGAGTTTGCTTCTTGGCGATTTAAGCCACACATCCACGCACCTTAGAGGGTGCCTTTAACTCTCAACAACACCCACGACAGTTTCTCTGCTCTGAAGAATCAGTCACATGGAGCAGAAAAACTCTCCACAGCGCCACACTAACACTGACAAGAAGCGGTTCAATTGCTCTCTTTGTGGGAAGGCATTTTCACTGAAACAAAATCTTCACACTCACCAGAACACACACACGGGTGAAAAGCCGTTCAATTGTTCTGTGTGTGGGAAGGCATTTGCAGATTCATCAAATCGTAACCGTCACCAGAAAACACACATGGGCGAGAAGCCGTTCAAGTGCTCTGTGTGTGAGAAGGAATTTTCACTGAAACAATCTCTTCAATTTCACCAGAATACACACACCGGCGTGAAGCCATTCAATTGCTCTGTGTGTGAGAAGTCATTTTCACGGAAATCAGATCTTCACAGGCACCAGAAGACACACACGGGCGAGAAGCCATTCAATTGCTCTGTGTGTGGGAAGGCATTTGCACGGAAATCAACTCTTGAAAGTCACCAGAAAACACACACGGGCGAGAAGCCATTCAATTGCTCTGTTTGTGGGAAGGCATTTTCACTGAAAAAAAATCTTCAAAGTCACCAGAATACACACACGGGCGTGAAGCCGTTCAATTGCTCTGTTTGTGGGAAGGCATTTTCACTGAAAAAAAATCTTCATCGTCACCAGAAAACACACACGGGCGAGAAGCCATTCAAATGCGCTGTGTGTGGGAAGGCATTTGCAAGGAAGTCAGATCTTCACACGGTCATCACCCCGAAACAAGCATGAGAAGATCCGCAATGATAGGGAAGTGAAATCAAAAGGTGAAAAACAAAATGCTGCAATGAGTCCTGAAAAAAATTCCATCTTTCGAACCTATGCATGGTGGAACCTGAGAGATGCGTGGATGTTTTGAGTCCTGACGACAATTCCTCTTTAGACCCCATGCGGGTTGATAATGAGAAATGGCTCCTGGAGTTGCTGGATAATCAAATTATTGAATTATTCTGGTAAAGTCCTGGAATGTGCACGTTTGTGTCTCTGTTAGATCAATTTATTAGGTGCAATTGATTATATCAGTGATTTCCAGCACTACTCCAAGCTAGTGTTATTATTTTAACACAACCGTTTGATTGCTCTGTGTGTTGGAAGCATTTTCACGGTCAGCAACACTTCACAGGCATCATCAAACATGTTGTCATGAGTCCCAAACGAAATTCCTCTTTCGACCCCATGCAGTTGCATTCTGAGAGATGGCTTTATGTAGTGGAGTGGCTGTAGAGTCATATTCGTGTCTCTCTATTTTTTCGGTGATTTCTAGGACTTCAAGCTAGAGTGATGTTGTGAATGCTCTAAAATGTGTTCAGATGAATGTCTTCCTTTTAAGTTCCAGTGTTCACTGATTTCAGAATGACAACAATTTTATACTTTGGACGAATGGCTTCAGTGCAAAAGGACGTCAAAGGGGAAATCGACGTTAACGTGTTTGATTTTAAGAATATCTTTTAACTGTTGAATTCCTATTGGGAAATAATTTGCCTTGTTCCTTTCCTGTTTGAGCCTGCGTATTAATAAAGATTTCGATTCGAGTATTAACGTGAGTTTTCTTGCAGATTAATAAAGACCTGATTTGTTTTTAAAGATGACTGATCGTACGTTATTGCTACCATATTTTCCTTTAAAAAAACACGGACGGGTAGACATACACACACGAGTGTGCATCCAAACACGACTGTATATACAGCGTTGTACATTCACACACGAGTGTGCATGTGTTTTTACGAGTTTTAACGTAAATATACTTGCAGAACAATAAAGACATGCTATGTTAAAGATGACTGATCGTCCCTTATTGCTCCAATGTTCATAGCGAACACGTGTGGAGGCGAGTTTCAGGTGAAGCATCTCCATCACACAAGTTTACCCTTACCTGGCAGCATCGTGGCAGTTCGCTGGTCACACTCACTACGTCACACTCACGAGCTGCAGGGGCGGGGCTCTGTCTGCTCAGTGGCGCTGTTTTCATTCATTTAGCACCACGAGCGGGGAGTCTCATCCCTGTAGTTCCCTGTTGTGGTGGCGCATTCCTACCACGTTGCCCCTCAATTATTTGTAGGACACAATATAAAAATAATTTGTTTGTTCCAATACATAATCATACACGAGTACGCATGCACTCTCATGTACACACACCCACACACGAGTGGACATACACAGCAGTGTAAGTACAAAGGGATTGCGTTCGACTACACGAACAAATGGCAGAATTTTTAATATAAAACACTCGTTTTCTAGAAACACCCCGCTCAACACGATTGTACTTAAATATATTTATAAAACAAAGTCAGTACAGTATAAACTTGCACATCTTATTCCAAATCAAGCTCGAGATCACCAATTTTGATACTTCAGACTGTATGTCACTTTATCATCCTCTAAACTTGCAGCAGTTTAGAGGACATTGGGGGGTGAATATTAGCAAATTAACACGAATCATGGAATTATGCATAGAGATGCACATCCGTATTCAAACGGAGGTGTACAATTATTCAGTGATATGTACATACGTATTATGTTGCTAGATATGCGGATTGTTAATGTAAAAATTAACAATTGAATGCAAATTCCATAATAGGCCAAGTCGAGAACAAAGAATTTGGATGCTAGAACGGAATTATAAAGGGCTTAAAATCAGACCTCAAGGGCATTTCGAGAGGGATTTTGATGAGCATTGACGCTCGACTCCCCGCTCTGCAGATAACCCTTCTTCCACGAGACCCAGCCTGGCGAGCACGATTGCTTGGCGACTGGTTGGGGACTTTGCTTCGGGAGAGTTCGTGGCGATCTCTTCAGACGGGTTACAGGGACATCGATACGCCGTGCATCAACAAGTAAGTGTCTTTGTTAGTGGATAAACTGGTAATCGCGTGTGTATTCCGACGTCCGAGACGTTACTGTGACTCGGTTAGACGTTAGTGAGAGTTGCTTTTTGGCGATTTGAGCCAGACATCCACGAAGTTTCTCTGCTCTGAAAAATCAGTCACATGGAGCAGAAAAACTCTCCACAGCGGCACGCACACACGGGTAAGAAGCCATTCAATTGCGCTGTGTGCGGGAAGGCATTTGCAGATTCATCAACTCTTCGCAATCACCAAAAAACACATTCGGGTGAGAAGCCATTCAATTGCTCTGTTTGTGTGAAGGCATTTGCCCGTAAAGCAGATCTTCACACTCACCAAAAAACACACACGGGCGAGAAGCCGTTCAATTGCGCTGTGTGCTGGAAGGCATTTGCACGGAAATCAGATCTTCACAAGCACCAGAAAACACACACGGGCGAGAAGCCGTTCAATTTGTCTGTGTGTGGGAAGTCATTTGCAGATTCATCAACTCATCACAAGCACCAGAAAACACACACGGGCGAGAAGCCGTTCAATTGCTCTGTGTGCGGGAAGTCATTTGCAGATTCATCAACTCTTCGCAATCACCAAAAAACACACTCGGGTGAGAAGCCATTCAATTGCTCTGTTTGTGTGAAGGCATTTGCCCGTAAAGCAGATCTTCACACTCACCAAAAAACACACACGGGCGAGAAGCCGTTCAATTGCTCTCTGTGTGGGAAGCCATTTTCACGGAAATCAAATCTTCATCGTCACCAGAAAACACACAAGGGCGATAAGCCATTCAATTGTTCTCCGTTGGAAATGACACGGTCATCGCCCCGAAACAAGCATGAGAAGATCAGCAAAAATAGGGAAGTGAAATCAAAAGGTGAAAAACAAAGTGCTGCAATAAGTCCTGAAAAAAATGCATCTTTCGAACCTATGCAGGTGGATCCTGAGAGATGCATGGATGTAATGAGTCCTGACGACAATTCCTATTTCGACCCCATGCAGTTGGATCCTGCGAGATGGCTGGATGTACTGAGCCCTGACGACAATTCCTATTTCGACCCCATGCAGGTTGATAATGAGAAATGGCTGCTGGAGTGGCTGGATAATCAAAGTACTGAGAACTTCTGTTAAAGTCCTGGAATGTGCACGTTTGTTTCTCTGTTAGATCAATGTATTAGGTGCAATTGATTATATCAGTGAGTTCCAGCACTACTCCAAGCTAGTGTAATTATTTTAACAAAACCGTTTGATTGCTCTGTGTGTTGGAAGCATTTTCACGGTCAGCAACACTTCACAGGCATCATCAAACAAAGAGTAAAAATGTTGTCATGAGTCCTAAACGAAATTCCTCTTTCGACCCCATGCAGTTGCATCCTGAGAGATGGCTTGATGTAGTGGAGTATTCGTGTCTCATATATATTTTTCGGTGATTTCTAGGACTTCAAGCTAGAGTGATGTTGTGAATGCTCTATAATGTGTTCAGATGAATGTCTTCCTTTAAGTTCCAGAAGTGTTCACGGATTTCAGAATGACAACAATTTATACTTTGGACGAATGGCTTCAGTCGAAAAGGACGTCAAAGAGGAAATCGACGTTTACGTGTTTGATTTTAAGAATA
>NW_026892318.1:0-18705 GCF_015708825.2 Lethenteron reissneri | reverse complement strand
CATGCGTGAACGTGTGTGTATAGGTATGTACAATAATTTGTTCGCACATTTGTTTGTGTAGTAGAACGCAATCCCTTTGTACGTCAGACAAAGAATTTAGGGGCAACGTGGTAGGAATGCGCCACCACAACAGAAAACTACAGGAATGAGACTCCCCGCTTGTGGTGCTAAATGAATGAAAACAGCGCCACTGAGCAGACAGAGCCCCGCCCCTACAGCTCGTGAGTGTGACGTAGTGAGTGTGACCAGCGGACTGCCACGATGCTGCCAGGTAAGGGTAAACTTGTGTGATGGAGATGCTTCACCTGAAACTCGCCTCCACACGTGTTCGCTATGAACATTGTAGCAATAAGGGACGATCAGTCATCTTTAACATAGCAGGTCTTTATTGTTCTGCAAGTATATTAACGTTAAAACTCGTAGAAACACATGCACACTCGTGTGTGAATGCACACCGCTGTATATACAGTCGTGTTTGGATGCACACTCGTGTGTGTATGTCTACTTGTCCGTGTTTTTTAAAGGAAAATATGGTAGCAATAACGTACGATCAGTCATCTTTAAAAATAAATCAGGTCATTATTAATCTGCAAGAAAACTCTCGTTAATACTCGTATAGAAATCTTTATTAACACGCATGCTCAAACAGGAAAGGAACTAGGCAAATTATTTCTCAATAGAAATTCAACAGTTAAAACAGATTCTTAAAATCAAAAACGTAAACGTCGATTTCCCCTTTGACGTCCTTTTCCACTGAAGCCATTCGTCCAGAAGTCCAAGCCATCAAACACAGGAACAGCGAACGTGCAATCCACGCACACTCTGAAACTTATTATTTGAAGTTAATTAATTTATTACACAATCTTGAAAATTAAAGAACATGTTTAAAATAGTGAGCAAAGTTGTGGTCACAGACTTTCTCCAACTCCAGCTCAACAAGACCACTTAACCACTATAGTAAAATCAGGAATTGAACCACCTCACAAGCACTGCACATCACACCACATCAACAAGTAATCCGATAGGACTACAAAGCACCACCTTAACGTGACGAAGTCTAGAATTAACCTCAACACTCAAGACACGGAAATCACAAAACACCACGACAAAATTAATAACAGTATTTTCTGGTGACTGTGAAGATTTTATTTCCGTGAAAATGCCTTCCCACACACAGAGCACTTGAACGGTTTTTCGCCCGCGTGTGTTTTCTGGTGATTGCGAAGAGTTGATTTCTGTGCAAATGCCTTCCCGCACACAGAGCAATTGAATGGCGTCTTGTCCGTGTGTGTTTTCTGGTGACTGTTAAGAGTTGATTTCTGTGCAAATGCCTTCCCACACACAGAGCAATTGAACGGCTTCTCGCCCGTGTGTGTTTTCTGGTGATTGCGAAGAGTTGATGAATCTGCAAATGCCTTCCCACACACAGAGCAATTGAACGGCTTCTCGCCCGTGTGTGTTTTCTGGTGATTGCGAAGAGTTGATGAATCTGCAAATGCCTTCCCACACACAGAGCAATTGAACGGCTTCTCGCCCGTGTGTGTTTTCTGGTGATTGCGAAGAGTTGATTTCTGTGCAAATGCCTTCCCGCACACAGAGCAATTGAATGGCTTCTTGCCCGTGTGTGTTTTCTGGTGACTGTTAAGAGTTGATTTCTGTGCAAATGCCTTCCCACACACAGAGCAATTGAACGGCTTCTCGCCCGTGTGTGTTTTCTGGTGCTTGTGAAGATATGCTTTACATGCAAACGCCTTCACACAAACAGAGCAATTGAATGGCTTATCACCCGTGTGTGTGTGGCGCTGTGGAAAGGTAATCTGCTCCATGTGACTGATTCTTCAGTGACAGTCGCGGGTGTTTTTTAGAGTAAAATGCACCCTTTAAGCTGCGTGGATGTCTGGCTCAAATCGCCAAGAAGCTAACTTTTTACCAACGTCTAACTGAAACACAGTAACGTCTCGCAAGTCGGACTACACACGCGATTACCAGTGTATCCACTAACAAAGACACTTACTTGTGGATGCACGGCGTATCGATGTCCCTGTAACCCGTCTGAAGAGATCGCCACGAACTCTCCCGGCGCGAAGTCGCCAACCAGTCGCCAAGCAATCGTGCTCGCCAGGCTGGGTCTCGTGGAAGAAGGGTTATCTACAGAGCGGGGAGTCGAGCGTCTATCCTCAGCAAAATCCCTCTCGAAATGACCTTGAGGTCTGATTTTAAGCCCCTTATATCTTCGCTCTAGCATCCAAATCCTTCGTTCACAACTTGGCCTATTATGGACTTTGCATTAAATTGTTAATTTTTACGTTAACAATCATCATATCCAGCAACATAATACATATGTACATCTCACGCATAATTGTACACTTCCGTTTGAATAAGGATGTGCATCTCCATGCATAATTCCGTGCTTCGTGTTAATATGCAAATATTCACCCCCCAATGTCCTCTAAACTGCTGCAAGTTTAGAGGATTATAAAGCGACATACAGTCTGAAGTATCAAAATTGGTGATCTCGAGCTTGATTTGGAATAAGATGTGCAAGTTTATACTGTACTGATTTTGTTTTATAAATATATTTAAGGACAATCGTGTTGAGCGGGGTGCTTCTAGAAAACGAGTGTTTTATATTATAATTTCTGCCATGAACTTTGAATAATGATCTGAATGGGTTAGCATGTAAGCTTGGTTTATTATCATGTCCATATTAATGTTTTTTTGGGTTAGATCGCTTAAATATATAAACGTGTCGTTGAAACCCGCCACCACCCGACAAAGCCAACTAGTAAGGATTGTCACGTAAACAGAAAATGCAAATGTTTCACTAGTACAGCACACCGGTGTGTTGGAGAGCCAAGCCACAACATTTACAATCTGAGTACGACGTTTCGTCCGTAATTAAAACTAGCTTCATCAGTCGACAGCCAGATTTGGGAAGTCTCACTGTTTTGTTCCTTAAATAGAAGCATAGATGTGTTGACCACGCAGCTGCGCACTTGAACAATGTGGGGAGGGGGAGCGTGGGATTACTACATCTATTATGGATGATGTTGGTCCCGAAATCCTACGTGTTAAACTCGTATGTATGTGTTTAATATTTTGGATACATTTTTTTAAAATGATAATTGCATTGAATTTGGAGAGATGACCAGCGCCTCGCACCCGTCCAGAGACCTCGTGGGCCTCTATGGTGGCTACGAGCCTTCCCTCCAGGACATTGCTCACATCCACCGCAGCGTTACCGTCCGGCACCGACGATGAGGTAGCGGATTCTTTTTTCCGAACTTTACTCGTGGCTGGGGAATACCAAACAACAGGGGGCTCGTGAAAAAAAAATACTGTTTGTATGTACATGGATCTGTACTTCTGTGTATGTCCAGTCGTGTGTTTATTTACACTCGTTGATGTGGATATGTACATGCGTGAACGTGTGTGTATAGGTATGTACAATAATTTGTTCGCACATTTGTTTGTGTAGTAGAACGCAATCCCTTTGTACGTCAGACAAAGAATTTAGGGGCAACGTGGTAGGAATGCGCCACCACAACAGAAAACTACAGGAATGAGACTCCCCGCTTGTGGTGCTAAATGAATGAAAACAGCGCCACTGAGCAGACAGAGCCCCGCCCCTACAGCTCGTGAGTGTGACGTAGTGAGTGTGACCAGCGGACTGCCACGATGCTGCCAGGTAAGGGTAAACTTGTGTGATGGAGATGCTTCACCTGAAACTCGCCTCCACACGTGTTCGCTATGAACATTGTAGCAATAAGGGACGATCAGTCATCTTTAACATAGCAGGTCTTTATTGTTCTGCAAGTATATTAACGTTAAAACTCGTAGAAACACATGCACACTCGTGTGTGAATGCACACCGCTGTATATACAGTCGTGTTTGGATGCACACTCGTGTGTGTATGTCTACTTGTCCGTGTTTTTTAAAGGAAAATATGGTAGCAATAACGTACGATCAGTCATCTTTAAAAATAAATCAGGTCATTATTAATCTGCAAGAAAACTCTCGTTAATACTCGTATAGAAATCTTTATTAACACGCATGCTCAAACAGGAAAGGAACTAGGCAAATTATTTCTCAATAGGAATTAAACAGTTAAAATATATTCTTAAAATCAAAAACTTAAACGTCGATTTACCCTTTGACGTCCTTTTCCACTGAAGCCATTCGTCCAAAAGTCCAAGCCATCAAACACAGGAACAACGAACGTGCCATCCACGCACACTCTGAAACTTATTATTTGAAGTGAATTAATTTATTACACAATCATGAAAATTAAAGAACATGTTTAAAATATTGAGCAAAGTTGTGGTCACAGACTTTCTCCAACTCCAGCTCAACAAGACCACTTAACCACTGGAGTAAAATCCGGAATTGAACCACCTCACAACCACTGCACATCACAACACATCAACACGTAATCCGATAGGACTACAAAGCACCACCTTAACGTGACGAAGTCTAGAATAAACCTCAAAACTCAAGACACGGAAATCACAAAACACCACGACACAATGAATAACAGGAATGGGCAAATCCTAAAACAAGACGGCACACCCAGATCAGGAGCTGTGAGAAAATGACAACACATGGCAACTTCTACCATAAACACCACACATTTAACAGAGACAATGATCCAACTACGAGACGAAGCAATGTATCGAAGCATAAAATTGTTGTCATCTTGAAATATGTGAACACTTCTGGAACTTATCAGGAACACTTTTATCTGAACACAATATAGAGCATTCACAACAGCACTCTAGCTTGAAGTCCTAGAAATCACCGAAAAATGTATATAAGAGAGAAGAATATGACTCTCCAGCTACTCCACTACATCAAGCCATCTCTCAGGGTGCAACTGCATGGGGTCGAAAGAGGAATTTCGTTTAGGACTCATGACAAAATTTTTACTCTTTGTTTGATGATGCCTGTGAAGTGTTGCTGATCGTGAAAATGCTTCCAACACACAGAGCAATCAAACAGATTTATTAAAATAATTACACTAGCTTGGAGTAGTGCTGGAAATCACTGATATAATCAATTGCACCTAATACATTGATCTAACAGAGACACAAACGTGCACATTCCAGGACTTTAACAGAAGTACTCAATACTTTGATTATCCAGCCACTCCAGCAGCCATTTCTCATTATCAACCTGCATGGGGTCGAAAAAAGAATTGGCGTCAAAGCTCAGTACATCCAGCCATCTCGCAGGATCCAACTGCATAGGGTCGTCAGGACTCGTTACATCCACTACTTCCACGCATCTCTCAGGATCCACCTGCATAGGTTCGAAAGATGCATTTTTTTCAGGACTCATTGCAGCACTTTGTGTTTCACATTTTGATTTCACTTCTCTTTCATTGCGAATCTTCTCATGCTTGTTTCGGAGTGATGACCGTGTCCTCTCCAACGGAGAACAATTGAATGGATTCTCGCCCTTGTGTGTTTTCTGGTAATTGCGAAGAGTTGATGAACCTGCAAATGCCTTCCCACACACAGAGCAATTGAATGGCTTCTCGCCCGTATGTGTTTTCTGGTGTCATTTAAGAGTTGCTTTCCGCGAAAACGCCTTCCCACACACGGAGCAATTGAAAGGCTTCTCGCCCGTGTGTGTTTTCTGGTGATTGCGAAGAGTTGATGAATCTGCAAATGCCTTCCCACACACGGAGCAATTGAAAGGCTTCTCGCCCGTGTGTGTTCTCTGGTGATTGCGAAGAGTTGATGAATCTGCAAATGCCTTCCCACACACAGAGCAATTGAATGGCTTTTCGCCCGTGTGTGTGTTATGGTGAGAGTGAAGATTTTGTTTAATTGAGAATGCCTTCCCACAAAGATAGCACTTGAATGGCTTCTCACCTGTGTGTGTTTTCTGGTGATTTTGAAGAGTTGATTTCTTTGCAAATGCCTTCCCACACACAGAGCAATTGAACGGCTTCTCGTCCGTGTGTGTTTTCTGGTGCTTGTGAAGATATGCTTTACATGCAAACGCCTTCACACAAACAGAGCAATTGAATGGCTTATCACCCGTGTGTGTGTGGCGCTGTGGAAAGGTAATCTGCTCCATGTGACTGATTCTTCAGTGACAGTCGCGGGTGTTTTTTAGAGTAAAATGCACCCTTTAAGCTGCGTGGATGTCTGGCTCAAATCGCCAAGAAGCTAACTTTTTACCAACGTCTAACTGAAACACAGTAACGTCTCGCAAGTCGGACTACACACGCGATTACCAGTGTATCCACTAACAAAGACACTTACTTGTGGATGCACGGCGTATCGATGTCCCTGTAACCCGTCTGAAGAGATCGCCACGAACTCTCCCGGCGCGAAGTCGCCAACCAGTCGCCAAGCAATCGTGCTCGCCAGGCTGGGTCTCGTGGAAGAAGGGTTATCTACAGAGCGGGGAGTCGAGCGTCTATCCTCAGCAAAATCCCTCTCGAAATGACCTTGAGGTCTGATTTTAAGCCCCTTATATCTTCGCTCTCGCATCCAAATCCTTCGTTCACAACTTGGCCTATTATGGACTTTGCATTAAATTGTTAATTTTTACGTTAACAATCATCATATCCAGCAACATAATACATATGTACATCTCACGCATAATTGTACACTTCCGTTTGAATAAGGATGTGCATCTCCATGCATAATTCCGTGCTTCGTGTTAATATGCAAATATTCACCCCCCAATGTCCTCTAAACTGCTGCAAGTTTAGAAGATTATAAAGCGACATACAGTCTGAAGTATCAAAATTGGTGATCTCGAGCTTGATTTGGAATAAGATGTGCAAGTTTATACTGTACTGATTTTGTTTTATAAATATATTTAATGACAATCGTGTTGAGCGGGGTGCTTCTAGAAAACGAGTGTTTTATATTATAATTTCTGCCATGAACTTTGAATAATGATCTGAATGGGTTAGCATGTAAGCTTGGTTTATTATCATGTCCATATTAATGTTTTTTTGGGTTAGATCGCTTAAATATATAAACGTGTCGTTGAAACCCGCCACCACCCGACAAAGCCAACTAGTAAGGATTGTCACGTAAACAGAAAATGCAAATGTTTCACTAGTACAGCACACCGGTGTGTTGGAGAGCCAAGCCACAACATTTACAATCTGAGTACGACGTTTCGTCCGTAATTAAAACTAGCTTCATCAGTCGACAGCCAGATTTGGGAAGTCTCACTGTTTTGTTCCTTAAATAGAAGCATAGATGTGTTGACCACGCAGCTGCGCACTTGAACAATGTGGGGAGGGGGAGCGTGGGATTACTACATCTATTATGGATGATGTTGGTCCCGAAATCCTACGTGTTAAACTCGTATGTATGTGTTTAATATTTTGGATACATTTTTTTAAAATGATAATTGCATTGAATTTGGAGAGATGACCAGCGCCTCGCACCCGTCCAGAGACCTCGTGGGCCTCTATGGTGGCTACGAGCCTTCCCTCCAGGACATTGCTCACATCCACCGCAGCGTTACCGTCCGGCACCGACGATGAGGTAGCGGATTCTTTTTTCCGAACGTTACTCGTGGCTGGGGAATACCAAACAACAGGGGGCTCGTGAAAAAAAAATACTGTTTGTATGTACATGGATCTGTACTTCTGTGTATGTCCAGTCGTGTGTTTATTTACACTCGTTGATGTGGATATGTACATGCGTGAACGTGTGTGTATAGGTATGTACAATAATTTGTTCGCACATTTGTTTGTGTAGTAGAACGCAATCCCTTTGTACGTCAGACAAAGAATTTAGGGGCAACGTGGTAGGAATGCGCCACCACAACAGAAAACTACAGGAATGAGACTCCCCGCTTGTGGTGCTAAATGAATGAAAACAGCGCCACTGAGCAGACAGAGCCCCGCCCCTACAGCTCGTGAGTGTGACGTAGTGAGTGTGACCAGCGGACTGCCACGATGCTGCCAGGTAAGGGTAAACTTGTGTGATGGAGATGCTTCACCTGAAACTCGCCTCCACACGTGTTCGCTATGAACATTGTAGCAATAAGGGACGATCAGTCATCTTTAACATAGCAGGTCTTTATTGTTCTGCAAGTATATTAACGTTAAAACTCGTAGAAACACATGCACACTCGTGTGTGAATGCACACCGCTGTATATACAGTCGTGTTTGGATGCACACTCGTGTGTGTATGTCTACTTGTCCGTGTTTTTTAAAGGAAAATATGGTAGCAATAACGTACGATCAGTCATCTTTAAAAATAAATCAGGTCATTATTAATCTGCAAGAAAACTCTCGTTAATACTCGTATAGAAATCTTTATTAACACGCATGCTCAAACAGGAAAGGAACTAGGCAAATTATTTCTCAATAGGAATTAAACAGTTAAAATATATTCTTAAAATTAAAAACTTAAACGTCGATTTACCCTTTGACGTCCTTTTCCACTGAAGCCATTCGTCCAAAAGTCCAAGCCATCAAACACAGGAACAACGAACGTGCCATCCACGCACACTCTGAAACTTATTATTTGAAGTGAATTAATTTATTACACAATCATGAAAATTAAAGAACATGTTTAAAATATTGAGCAAAGTTGTGGTCACAGACTTTCACCAACTCCAGCTCAACAAGACCACTTAACCACTGGAGTAAAATCCGGAATTGAACCACCTCACAACCACTGCACATCACAACACATCAACACGTAATCCGATAGGACTACAAAGCACCACCTTAACGTGACGAAGTCTAGAATAAACCTCAACACTCAAGACACGGAAATCACAAAACACCACGACACAATGAATAACAGGAATGGGCAAATCCTAAAACAAGACGGCACACCCAGATCAGGAGCTGTGAGAAAATGACAACACATGGCAACTTCTACCATAAACACCACACATTTAACAGAGACAATGATCCAACTACGAGACGAAGCAATGTATCGAAGCATAAAATTGTTGTCATCTTGAAATATGTGAACACTTCTGGAACTTATCAGGAACACTTTTATCTGAACACAATGTAGAGCATTCACAACAGCACTCTAGCTTGAAGTCCTAGAAATCACCGAAAAATGTATATAAGAGAGAAGAATATGACTCTCCAGCTACTCCACTACATCAAGCCATCTCTCAGGGTGCAACTGCATGGGGTCGAAAGAGGAATTTCGTTTAGGACTCATGACAAAATTTTTACTCTTTGTTTGATGATGCCTGTGAAGTGTTGCTGATCGTGAAAATGCTTCCAACACACAGAGCAATCAAACAGATTTATTAAAATAATTACACTAGCTTGGAGTAGTGCTGGAAATCACTGATATAATCAATTGCACCTAATACATTGATCTAACAGAGACACAAACGTGCACATTCCAGGACTTTAACAGAAGTACTCAATACTTTGATTATCCAGCCACTCCAGCAGCCATTTCTCATTATCAACCCGCATGGGGTCGAAAAAAGAATTGGCGTCAAAGCTCAGTACATCCAGCCATCTCGCAGGATCCAACTGCATAGGGTCGTCAGGACTCGTTACATCCACTACTTCCACGCATCTCTCAGGATCCACCTGCATAGGTTCGAAAGATGCATTTTTTTCAGGACTCATTGCAGCACTTTGTGTTTCACATTTTGATTTCACTTCTCTTTCATTGCGAATCTTCTCATGCTTGTTTCGGAGTGATGACCGTGTCCTCTCCAACGGAGAACAATTGAATGGATTCTCGCCCTTGTGTGTTTTCTGGTAATTGCGAAGAGTTGATGAACCTGCAAATGCCTTCCCACACACAGAGCAATTGAATGGCTTCTCGCCCGTATGTGTTTTCTGGTGTCATTTAAGAGTTGCTTTCCGCGAAAACGCCTTCCCACACACGGAGCAATTGAAAGGCTTCTCGCCCGTGTGTGTTTTCTGGTGATTGCGAAGAGTTGATGAATCTGCAAATGCCTTCCCACACACGGAGCAATTGAAAGGCTTCTCGCCCGTGTGTGTTCTCTGGTGATTGCGAAGAGTTGATGAATCTGCAAATGCCTTCCCACACACAGAGCAATTGAATGGCTTTTCGCCCGTGTGTGTGTTATGGTGAGAGTGAAGATTTTGTTTAATTGAGAATGCCTTCCCACAAAGATAGCACTTGAATGGCTTCTCACCTGTGTGTGTTTTCTGGTGATTTTGAAGAGTTGATTTCTTTGCAAATGCCTTCCCACACACAGAACAATTGAACGGCTTTTCGCCCGTGTGTGTGTTCTGGTGAGTGTGAAGATTTTGTTTCAGTGAAAATGCCTTCCCACAAAGAGAGCAATTGAATGGCTTCTCACCCGAGTGTGTTTTCTGGTGCCTGTGAAGATATGCTTTACGTGCAAACGCCTTCACACAAACAGAGCAATTGAATGGCTTCTCACCCGTGTGTGTGTGGCGCTGTGGAAAGGTTATCTGCTCCATGTGACTGATTCTTCAGTGACAGTCGCGGGTGTTGTTGAGAGTAAAATGCACCCTCTAAGCTGCGTGGATGTCTGGCTTAAATCGCCAAGAAGCAAACTCTTATCAACGTCTAACTGAGACACAGTAACGTCTCCTAAGTCGGACTACACACGCGTTTACCAGTTTATCCACTAACAAAGACACTTACTTGTTGATGCACGGCGTATCGATGTCCCTGTAACCCGTCTGAAGAGATCGCCACGAACTCTCCCGAAGCGAAGTCGCCAACCAGTCGCCAAGCAATCGTGCTCGCCAGGCTGGGTCTCGTGGAAGAAGGGTTATCTGCAGAGCGAGGAGTCGAGCTTCTATCCTCAGCAAAATCCCTCTCGAAATGATTTTGAGGTCTGATTTTAAGCCCCTTATATCTTCGCTCTAGCATCCAAATTCTTTGTTTTCGACTTGGCCTATTATGGAATTTGCATTCAATTGTTAATTTTACACTAACAATCCGCATATCAAGCAACATAATACGTATGTACATATCACTGAATAATTGTACACTTCCGTTTGAATACGGATGTGCATCTCCATGCATAATTCCATGATTCGTGTTAATTTGCTAATATTCACCCCCCAATGTCCTCTAAACTTCTGCAAGTTTAGAGGATGATAAAGTGACATACAGTCTGAAGTATCAAAATTGGTGATCTCGAGATTGATTTAGAATAAGATGTGCAAGTTTATACTGTACTGACTTTGTTTTATAAATATATTTAAGGACAATCGTGTTGAGCGGGGTGTTTCTAGAAAACGAGTGTTTTATATTAAAAATTCTGCCATGAACTTTGAATAATCATCCGAATGGTTTAGCTTGTAAGCGTGGTTTATTATAATGTTCATGTTAAAGGTTTTTTGGGTTAGATCGCTTAAATATACAAATGTGTATTTGAAACCCGCCACCACCCGACAAAGCCAACTAGTAAGGGTTGTCACGTAGCAATAAGGGACGATCATCTTTAACATAGCAGGTATTTATTGTTCTTCAAGTATATTAACGTTAAAACTCATAGATACACATGCACACTCGTGTGTGAATGCACACCGCTGTATATACAGTCGTGTTTGGATGCACACTCGTGGGTGTATGTCTACTCGTCTGTGTTTTTTTATTTAGAAATATGGTAGCAATAACGTACGATCAGTCATGTTTAAAAACAGGTCCTTATTAATCTGCAAGAAAACTCACGTTAATACTCGTATCGAAATCTGTATTAATACGCATGCTATTTCCCAGTTAAAACAGATTCTTAAAATCAAAAACGTAAACGTCGATTTCCCCTTTGACGTCCTTTTCCACTGAAGCCATTCGTCCAGAAGCCCAAGCCATCAAACACAGGAACAACGAACGTGCAATCCACTCACACTCTGAAACCTATTATTTGAAGTGAATTAATTTATTACACAATGATGAAAATTAATGAACATGTTTAAAATATTGAGCAAAGTTGTGATCACAGACTTTCTCCAACTTTAGCTCAACAAGACCACTTAACCACGAGAGTAAAATCAGGAATTGAACCACCTCACAACCACTGCGCATCACACCACATCAACAAGTAATCCGATCGGACGATAAAGCACCACCTTAACGTGACGAAGTCTAGAATAAACCTCAACACTCAAGACGCGGAATTCAACACAAACACCACGACACAATTAATAACAGGAATGGGCAAATCCTAAAACAAGACAGCACACCCAGATCAGTAGCTGTGAGAAGATGACAACGTATGGCAACTTCTACCATATAAGAACGGGAGACACAGCAGAGCCTCACCATTCTGGCGAATTGTCCGATGATGCTGGATGCAATTACCAGCGAAACGTCGTACTACTCAAATTGTAAATGTTGTGGTTTCACGCTTCAACACACCGGTGGACTAAAGCAGTGAACTATTTGTCTTTTGTCAACGTGACACGTTTTTACTGATCGGCCGTGTCGGGTGGTGAAGGGTTACGACACATTTATTAATAACGCGATCTAAACCCGAAAACGTTGATCATGAATAATATTGGTCGCGACATCCTACGTGTTAAACTTCTACCATAAACACCACACATTTAACAGAGACAATGATCCAACTACGAGACGAAGCAATGTATCGAAGCATAAAATTGTTGTCATCTTGAAATATGTGAACACTTCTGGAACTTATCAGGAACACTTTTATCTGAACACAATGTAGAGCATTCACACCATCACTCTAGCTTGAAGTCCTAGAAATCACCGAAAAAAATATAAGAGACAGAAATATGACTCTCCAGCCACTCCAATACATAAATCCATCTCTCAGGTTGCAACTGCATGGGGTCGAAAGAGGAGTTTCGTTTAGGACTCATGACAACATTTGTACTCTTTGTTTTATGATGCATGTGAAGTGTTGCTGACCGTGAAAATGCTTCCAACACACAGAGCACTCAAGCGGTTTTGTTAAAATAATGACACTAGCTTGGAGTAGTGCTGGAAATCACTGATATAATCAATTGCACCTAATACACTGATCTAACAGAGACACAAACGTGCACATTCCAGGACTTTAACAGAAGTACTCAATACTTTGATTATCCAGCCACTCCAGCAGCCATTTCTCATTATCAACCTGCATGGGGTCGAAAAAAGAATTGTCGCCAGGGCTCAGTACATCCAGCCATCTCGCAGGATCCAACTGCATGGGGTCGAAATAGGAATTGTCGTCAGGACTCATTACATCCACTACATCCACGCATCTCTCAGGATCCACCTGCAGAGGTTCGATAGATGCATTTTTTTCAGGACTCATTGCAGCACTTTCTTTTTCACCTTTTGATTTCACTTCCCCATTTTTGCTGATCTTCTCATGCTTGTTTCAGGGTGATGACCGTGTCCTCTCCAACGGAGAACACTTGAATGGCTTCTCGCCCGTGTGTGTTTTCTGGTGCCTGTGAAGATCTGATTTCCGTGCAAATGCCTTCCAGCACACAGCGCAATTGAATGGCTTCTCACCCGAGTGTGTTTTCTGGTGACTATAAAGATTTGATTTATGTGAAAATGACTTCTCACACACAGTGCAATTGAATGGCTTCTCGCCCGTGTGTGTGTTTTGGTGAGTGTGAAGATCTGCTTTACGGGCAAAAGCCTTCCCACACAGAGAGCAATTGAATGGCTTCTCACCCGAGTGTGTTTTCTGGTGACTATAAAGATTTGATTTATGTGAAAATGACTTCTCACAAACAGAGCAATCGAACGGCTTCTCGCCCGTGTGTGTTTTCTGGTGATTGTTAAGAGTTGATTTCCGTGAAAATGCCTTCCCACACACAGAACAATTGAATGGCTTCTCACCCGAGTGTGATTTCTGGTGAGTGTGAAGATTTTGTTTCAGTGAAAATGCCTTCCCACACACAGAGCAATCGAATGGCTTCTCACCCGAGTGTGTTTTTTGGTGAGTGTGAAGATTTGATTTCTGTGAAAATGACTTCTCACAAACAGAGCAATTGAATGGCTTCTCACCCGTGTGTGCGTGGCGCTGTGGAAAGGTTATCTGCTCCATGTGACTGATTCTTCAGTGACAGTCGCGGGTGTTTTTTAGAGTAAAATACATCCTTTAAGCTGCCTGGATGTCTGGCTCAAATCACCAAGAAGCTAACTTTTTACCAACGTCTAACCGAGACACAGTAACGTATCGTAAGTCGGACTACACACGCGATTACCAGTTTATCAACTAACAAAGACACTTACTTGTTGATGCACGGCGTATCGATGTCCCTGTAGCCCGTCTGAAGAGATCGCCACGAACTCTCCCGAAGCGAAGTCGCCAACCAGTCGCCAAGCAATCGTGCTCGCCAGGCTGGGTCTCGTGGAAGAAGGGTAATCTGCAGAGAGAGGAGTCGAGCGTCTATCCTCAGCAAAATCCGTCTCGAAATAACCCTGAGGTCTGATTTTAAGCCCCTTTATACTTCGCTCTAGCATCCAAATTATTTGTTCTCGAATTGGTCTATCATGGACTTTGCATTCAATTGTAATTTTTTGCATTAACAATCCGCATATCTAGCAACATAATACGTATGTACATCTCACTGAATAATTGTACACTTACGTTTGAATAAGGATGTGCATCTCCATGCATAATTCCATGATTCGTGTTAATTTGCTAATATTCACCCCCCAATGTCCTCTAAACTGCTGCAAGTTTAGAGGATTATAAAGCGACATACAGTCTGAAGTATCAAAATTGGTGATCTCGAGCTTGATTTGGAATAAAATGTGCAAGTTTATACTGTACTGACTTTGTTTTATAAATATATTTAATGACAATCGTGTTGAGCGGGGTGCTTCTAGAAAACGAGTGTTTAATATTATAATTTCTGCCATGAACTTTAAACAATGATCTGAATGGTTTAGCGTGTAAGCGTGGTTTATTATCATGTCCAAATTAAAGGTTTTTTGGGTTAGATCGCTTAAATATATAAATGTGTCGTTGAAACCCACCACCACCCGACAAAGCCAACTAGTAAGGATTGTCACGTAAACAGAACATGCTAATTTGTCACTAGTAGAGCACACCGGTGTGTTGGAGAGCCAAGCCACAACATTTACAATCTGAGTACGACGTTTCGCCTGTTTATTAAAACTAGCTTCATCAGTCGACAGCCAGATTTGGGAAGTCTCACTGTTTAATTCCTTACATAGAAGCATAGATGTGTTGACCACGCAGCTGCGCTCTTGAACAATGTGGGGGTGGGGGGGAGCGTGTGATTACTGAGGCAATGTACATTAAGCGTGTGCATTATGCGAGCCCTTTGAACGTGTCTTTCTTGTCTATCGTATTTATTAAAATAGCCATCCCAACGGTAATTTCTACTGAAGTACGCTTTCCTTTGTCGACATGAATTTATTTAATGTTTTATTTTAAAGACGCTTTTATATACTTCCGCGATCTAACCTAATAACCTCTATTATGTATGCTATTGGTCCCGAAATCTTACGTGTTAAACTCGTGTGTATGTGTTTAATATTTTGGATGTTTTTTAAAATGATAATTGCATTGAATTTGGAGAGGTTACCAGCGCCTCGCACCCGTCCAGAGACCTCGTGGGCCTCTGTGATGGCTACGAGCCTTCCCTCCAGGACATTGCTCACATCCACCGCAGCGTTACCGTCCGGCACCGCGGATGAGGTTGCGGATTCTTTTTTCCGAACTTTACTCGTGGCTGGGTAATTCCAAACAACAGGGGGCTCGTGAAAAAAAATACTACTGTTTGTATGTACATGGATCTGTACTTCTGTGTATGTCCAGTCGTGTGTTTATTTACACTCGTTGATGTGGATATGTACATGCGTGAACGTGTGTGTATAGGTATGTACAATAATTTGTTCGCACATTTGTTAGTGTAGTAGAACGCAATCCCTTTGTACGTCAGACAAAGAATTTAGGGGCAACGTGGTGGGAATGCGCCACCACAACAGAAAACTACAGGGATGAGACTCCCCGCTCGTGGTGCTAAATGAATGAAAACAGCGCCACTGAGCAGACAGAGCCCCGCCCCTACAGCTCGTGAGTGTGACGTAGTGAGTGTGACCAGCGAACTGCCACGATGCTGCCAGGTAAGGGTAAACTTGTGTGATGGAGATGCTTCACCTGAAACTCGCCTCCACACGTGTTCGCTATGAACATTGTAACAATAAGGGACGATCAGTCATCTTTAACATAGCAGGTCTTTATTGTTCTGCAAGTATATTAACGTTAAAACTCGTAGAAACACATGCACACTCGTGTGTGAATGTACAACGCTGTATATACAGTCGTGTTTGGATGCACACTCGTGTGTGTATGTCTACTCGTCCGTGTTTTTTTAAAGGAAAATATAGTAGCAATAACGTACGATCAGTCATCTTTAAAAACAAATCAGGTCTTTATTAATCTGCAAGAAAACTCACGTTAATACTCGAATTGAAATCTTTATTAATACGCATGCTCAAACAGGAAAGGAACTAGGCAAATTATTTCCCAATAGGAATTCAACAGTTAAAATATATTCTTAAAATCAAACAAGGAAACGTCGATTTCCACTTTGACGTCCTTTTCCACTGAAGCCATTCGTCCAGAAGTCCAAGCCATCAAACACAGGAACAACGAACGTGCAATCCACGCACACTCTGAAACTTATTATTTGAAGTTAATTAATTTATTACACAATCATGACAATTAAAGAACATGCAAAGTTGTGGTCACAGACTTTCTCCAACTTCAGCTCAACAAGACCACTTAACCACTAGAGTAAAATCAGGAATTGAACCACCTCACAACCACTGCACATCACACCACATCAACAAGTAATCCGATAGGACTACAAAGCACCACCTTATCATGACGAAGTCTAGAATTCAACACAAACACCACGACACAATTAATAACAGTATTTTCTGGTGACTGTGAAGATTTTATTTTCGTGAAAATGCCTTCCCACACACAGAGCAATTGAACGGCTTCTTACCCGAGTGTGTTTTCTGGTGATTGCGAATATTTGATGAATCTGCAAATGCCTTCCCACACACAGAGCAATTGAATGGCTTTTCGCCCGTGTGTGTTTTCTGGTGAGTGTGAAGAGTTGATTTATGTGCAAATACCTTCCCACACACAGCGCAATTGAACGGCTTCTCGCCCGTGTGTGTTTTCTGGTGAGTGTTGAGAGTTGATTTCTGTGCAAATACCTTCCCGCACACAGAGCAATTGAACGGCTTCTCGCCCGTGTGTGTTTTCTGGTGATTGCGATGAGTTGATGAATCTGCAAATGCCTTCCCACACACAGAGCAATTGAACGGCTTCTCGCCCGTGTGTGTTTTCTGGTGACGGTTACGATTTGATGAATCTGCAAATGCCTTCCCACACACAGAACAATTGAACGGCTTTTCGCCCGTGTGTGTGTTCTGGTGAGTGTGAAGATTTTGTTTCAGTGAAAATGCCTTCCCACAAAGAGAGCAATTGAACCGCTTCTTGCCAGTGTGTGCGTGCCGATGTGGAGAGTTTTTCTGCTCCATGTGACTGATTTTTCAGAGCAGAGTAACAGTCGCGGGTGTTGTTGAGAGTTAAAGGCACCCTCTAAGCTGCGTGGATGTCTGGCTCAAATCGCCAAAAAGCAACTCTCACTAACGTCTAACCGCAACACTGTAAATCGGACTACACACGCGATTACCAGTTTATCCACTAACAAAGACACTTACTTGTTGATGCACGGCGTATCGATGTCCCTGTAACCCGTCTGAAGAGATCACCACGAACTCTCCCGAAGCAAAGTCCCCAACCAGTCGCCAAGCAATCGTGCTCGCCAGGCTGGGTCTCGTGGAAGAAGGTTTATCTGCAGAGCGAGGAGTCGAGCATCTATCCTCAGCAAAATCCCTCTCGAAATAACCTTGAGGTCTGATTTTAAGCCCCTTATAACTTCGCTCTCGCATTCAAATCCTTTATTCTCAACTTGGCCTATCATGGACTTTGCATTCAATTGTTAATTTTTACATTAACAATCTGCATATCTAGCAACATAATACATATCACTGCATAATTATACACCTCCGTTTGAATAAGGATGTGCATCTCCATGCATAATTCGGTGCTTTGTGTTACTTTTCTAATATTCACCCCCCAATGTCCTCTAAACTGCTGCAAGTTTAGAGGATGATAAAGTGACATACAGTCTGAAGTATCAAAATTGGTGATCTCGAGCTTGATTTGGAATAAGATGTGCAAGTTTATACTGTACTGACTTTGTTTTATAAATATATTTAAGGACAATCGTGTTGAGCGGGGTGCTTCTAGAAAACGAGTGTTTTATATTATAATTCCTGCCGTGAACTTTGAATGATCATCTGAATGGTTTAGCTTGTAAGCATGGTTTATTATTGTGCCCATATTAAAGGTTTTTTGGGTTAGATCGCTTAAATATATAAATGTGTCGTTAAAACCCGACACCACCCGACACAGCCAACTACTACGGATTGTCACGTAAACAGAACATGCAGATTTGTCACTAGTACAGCACACTGGTGTGTTGGAGAGCCAAGCCACAACATTTACAATCTGAGCACGACGTTTCGTCTGTAATTAAAACTAGCCTCATCAGTCGACAGCCAGATTTGGGAAGTCTCACTGTTTCGTTCCTTATATAGAAGCATAGATGTGTTGACCACGCAGCTGCGCTCTTGCACAATGTGGGGGATGGGGGGATTACTGAGGGAATGTACATTACGCGTGTGCATTATGCGAG
>NW_026892317.1:0-4414 GCF_015708825.2 Lethenteron reissneri | reverse complement strand
TATACCGACACACACAGAGGCACATACCACCCATAGCGACATATACCGACACACACAGAGGCACACACACACCCATAGCGACATATACCGACACACACAGAGGCACACACATACCCACAGCGACATATACCGACACACACAGAGGCACACACACACCCATAGCGACATATACCGACACACACAGAGGCACACACACACCCATAGCGACATATACCGACACACACAGAGGCACACACACACCCATAGCGACATATACCGACACACACAGAGGCACACACCCATAGCGACATATACCGACACACACAGAGGCACACACACACCCATAGCGACATATACCGACACACACAGAGGCACACACACACACCCATAGCGACATATACCGACACACACAGAGGCACACGCACACCCATAGCGACATATACCGACACACACACAGGCACACACACACCCATAGCGACATATACCGACACACACAGAGGCACACACACACCCATAGCGACATATACCGACACACACACAGGCACACACACACCCATAGCGACATATACCGACACACACAGAGGCACACACACACCCATAGCGACATATACCGACACACACACAGGCACACACACACCCATAGCGACATATACCGACAACACACACAGGCACACACACCCCCATAGCGACATATACCGACACACACAGAGGCACACACACACACCCATAGCGACATATACCGACACATACAGAGGCACACGCACACCCATAGCGACATATACCGGACACACACAGAGGCACACACACACCCATAGCGACATATACCGACACACACAGAGGCACACACACACCCATAGCGACATATACCGACACACACAGAGGCACACGCACACCCATAGCTACATATACCGGCACACACAGAGGCACACACACACACCCATAGCGACATATACCGGCACACACAGAGGCACACACACACCCATAGCGACATATACCGGCACACACAGAGACACACACACACCCATAGCGACATATACCGGCACACATAGTGGCACACACACCCATAGCGACATATACCGGCACACACAGAGGCACACGCAGACACCCATAGCGACATATACCGGCACACACACAGGCACACGCACACCCATAGCGACATACGTATAACACACGAGCACACGCAGAGACATACAGAAACGCATGCACACACGCACACATATTGACAGACACGCGGACACACACACACATAGACACGCGCGCTCCCGAGAAGACAGAGACACACACACACGCTCACACACACACACAGAAGACACACACAGAGAAGACACACACAGAGAAGACACACGCAGAGAAGACACACACACAGAGAATAGACACACAGCACAGAGAAGACACACACACGGCACAGAGAAGACACACACACGGCACAGAGAAAGGAATATTCATGCGCGCGCGCGCGCGCACGCACACACAGCAGTGAAGCGGCTCGAATCGAACGCAAAAAGCCGATGGAATTTGGAATGTAAATGGGGAATATATTTGTTGTTGTTGTTATTCTCATCATCATAGCAAATTGCACGCTTCGATTTATTTAATAATTTATTTCGCTCGCTGCTGCGGGCGCTGGCGGGGAGGGCAAGAGGGGGGATTTTGCGAGTAATTTATTGGTGCGTCTCCGAGCGGGGTGACATGGAGCTGTCGGCGGTGGGGGAGCAGGTATTTGCCGTGGAGCAAATCCAGAAGAAACGCGTCAGGAAGGTGAGCAAGCAGCAGCTGCAGCAGGAGGATGAATGGCGGTGGGTGGGTGGGTAGGGGGGCGCTTCTTAACATCGTGCCAGCAAGCGGCGTGCATAGTATTGTCTTTGTGTGTGTGTGTTGTCGCTGTGTGTGTGTGAGAGAGAGCGGTGGTTGTAGCGGTGAGCTGTGTTTGCGAACACCGGCTTTGGCACCACACACAGTTCGATTCGCCCTCACGGCCAAACGGCAGCGACGAATTATCTGAAACGGTCCTGCGCCTCTCCTAGGTCGACTCAGCCTCAAATGAGTACCCGGTGCGGTGTGTAAGCATCGCCGCTGGGGAGGAGACAAAGGCGGCCGGGCGTGGTGCTGGCCAACCCGCCCACCCCCTCGTGTGCCGTGTCGGCCCTTGGTCGGTGCTACTCGTTAACAGCGCCTGCCCCAACAGTCTGTTGAGGCTACACGGGGGATCTTTGTCTTTGTGTGTGTGTGTTATTTGCCTTTTGTGCGCGCGCGCGTGTTTATTGTGTGGAGGAGAGCGGTCGTGTGTAGCGGATAACGCGCCGCGCTACGGACCCGGCGACCCTGTTGCCATTACCCACTCACCATCACCAACCACCACCACCACCACCACCACCAACCACCACCACCACAACCACCAACCAACCACAACCACCACCAACCACCACCACCACCCAACCAACCAACCACCACCACCACCAACCACCCAACCAACCACCACCACCACCAACCAACCACCACCAACCAACCACCACCAACCAACCACAACCACCACCAACCACCACCACCACCCAACCAACCAACCACCACCACCAACCACCCAACCAACCACCACCACCACCAGTGTGGGCGATTATTTGCACCGATCCTGGCGCTGCCCCTAGATCAACTAGGCCTTAAACGAGTACCCGGTGCGCTGGGATAAATATCAGCGTTGGGGAGACAAAGGCGGCCGGGCGTGGTGCTACCCGCCGTCGCGTACCGGCCTGAATAACGAGCCTCGCTTGACAGCACTTGCCCCAACAGTCTGTTAAGGCTACACGGGTGATCTATGTCTCATTGTCTTTGTGTGCGTCTCAGTGTGCTTGCTTGGGTGTTATTTTGTATGTCGATGTGTATGTATGTACGGTGTGTCTGTCTCCTTGTATTGTGTGTGTGTGGGTAATATGTATTGTGTCCATGTGTGTATATGCATGTCAGCGTGTGAATGTCCGTGTGTGTGTGTTAATGTTGGGGAGCGGTGGTGTAGCGGTTAGCGCGCTGCGCTATGAACCCGGCGACCCAGGGTTCGATTCCCGCTCACGGCCAACACCGGTGGCGATTATCTGAGCCGGTCCTGGGCCTCCCCTAGGTCGACCCAGCCTCAAATGAGCACCGGGTGCGATGTGTAAACATCGCCACGAGGGAAACAAAGTCGGCTCGGCGTGGTGTTGGCCACCCACCCATTCGTGTGCCGTGCCGGCCTTCATAGGTGCTCGCTAACAGCACTTGCCCCTACAGTCTGTTACAGGCTATAAGGGGGATCTTTGTCTATGTGTTCATGTGCGGCTGTGCATGTCAAATTGTGCGCGTGCGTCTTGTGACATGTGCCTGTGGGCGATTGTCCGTGTATATACAGTATAATATTATGTACGTCGGTATGCCTGGCTGTATGTATGTCTTCTTACGTGTGTCTGTACGTGTGTGTCTGTACGTGTGTCTGTGTGTTTGTATATCCGTGTCTGTGTGTGTGTTTGTAAATCCGTGTCTGTGTGTTTGTCTATGTGCATCTGCACGATTGTCGGTGTGTGTGTGTCTGCAAGCGTGTGTCTGTACGTGTGTGTTTGTATATCCGTGTCTGTGTGTTTGTCTATGTGCATCTGCACGATTGTCGGTGTGTGTGTGTCTGCAAGCGTGTGTCTGTACGTGTGTGTTTGTATATCCGTGTCTGTGTGTTTGTCTATGTGCATCTGCACGATTGTCGGTGTGTGTGTGTGTGTCTGCAAGCGTGTGTCTGTACGTGTGTGTTTGTATATCCGTGTCTGTGTGTTTGTCTATGTGCATCTGCACGATTGTCGGTGTGTGTGTGTGTCTGCAAGCGTGTGTCTGTACGTGTGTATTTGTATATCCGTGTCTGTGTGTTTGTCTATGTGCATCTGCACGATTGTCGGTGTGTGTGTGTCTGCAAGCGTGTGTCTGTACGTGTGTGTTTGTATATCCGTGTCTGTGTTTGTCTATGTGCATCTGCACGATTGTCGGTGTGTGTGTGTCTGCAAGCGTGTGTCTGTTGAATCCTCTTGTGTGTTCATGTGTCTGTCGACCTGCGTGTCTTCGTATGTGTCTGTGCCAAAGCGTGTCCGTGTCTGCCCGTGTCTCTTTGCTTGCGTGTGACTTACTATGTCTCTGCGTACGTATCACTGTGTACGTCTTTACGTGCCCGTGTGTCAGTGTCTGTGTCTTAACGTGTGTCCTTGTGCGTGTGTCCTTGTGCGTGTATTCTTTCATGCGTGTCGTCGTGTCTGTGTGTGTCTGGGAGGGAGCAATAGTGTCGTAATCCGCGCCCTTGGCCAAGAACCCCGGCCACATAAGTTCCATTCCCGACCACGGCTCACATCAGCAGCGAATTATATCAGCACCGGTCTCATCGGACGACTCCGACTTAAACGAGCACTTACAGTGCGAATAAACATCACAACTG
>NW_026892316.1:0-4436 GCF_015708825.2 Lethenteron reissneri | reverse complement strand
ACGATATTTGGCGACACTATAATGAGCGATTTCCCAGCTTCAGGGAATTCGGAGCGAGAGAAACGAGGCCCCGTAACTCACATGAGAGCAATCCCGGCCAATTTCTACCGTTTGATGGGGTCTATGTGTGCTGGAAAAGCGTGTGGAAGTTTCGTGACGTTCGGACGATATTTGGCGACACTATAATGAGCGTTTTGCCAGCTCCAGGGAATTCGGAGCGAGAGAAACGAGGCCCCGTAACGCACATGAGAGCAATCCCGGCCAATTTCTACCGTTTGATGGGGTCTATGTGTGCTGGAAAAGCGTGTGGAAGTTTCGTGACGTTCGGACGATATTTGGCGACACTATAATGAGCGTTTTGCCAGCTCCAGGGAATTCGGAGCGAGAGAAACGAGGCCCCGTAACGCACATGAGAGCAATCCCGGCCAATTTCTACCGTTTTATGGGGTCTATGTGTGCTGGAAAAGCGTGTGGAAGTTTCGTGACGTTCGGACGATATTTGGCGACACTATAATGAGCGTTTTGCCAGCTCCAGGGAATTCGGAGCGAGAGAAACGAGGCCCCGTAACGCACATGAGAGCAATCCCGGCCAATTTCTACCGTTTGATGGGGTCTATGTGTAAAAATTTTGACGTTTTTTGGTGCACGAGCAAATCTGCTGGAAAAGCGTGTGGAAGGTTCGTGACGTTCGTACGATATTTGGCGACACAAAAAATTGCGATTTCCCAGCTTCAGGGAATTCGGAGCGAGAGAAACGAGGCCCCGTAACTCACATGAGAGCAATCCCGGCCAATTTCTACCGTTTGATGGGGTCTGTGTGTAAAAATTTTGACTTTTTTTGGTGCACGAGAAAATCTGCTGGAAAGGCGTGTGGAAGTTTCGTGACGTTCGGACGATATTTGGCGACACTATAATGAGCGATTTCCCAGCTTCAGGGAATTCGGAGCGAGAGAAACGAGGCCCCGTAACTCACATGAGAGCAATCCCGGCCAATTTCTACCGTTTGATGGGGTCTGTGTGTAAAAATTTTGACTTTTTTTGGTGCACGAGCAAATCTGCTGGAAAGGCGTGTGGAAGTTTCGTGACGTTCGGACGATATTTGGCGACACTATAATGAGCGTTTTGCCAGCTCCAGGGAATTCGGAGCGAGAGAAACGAGGCCCCGTAACGCACATGAGAGCAATCCCGGCCAATTTCTACCGTTTGATGGGGTCTATGTGTAAAAATTTTGACTTTTTTTGGTGCACGAGCAAATCTGCTGGAAAGGCGTGTGGAAGTTTCGTGACGTTCGGACATATTTGGCGACAATAAAATGAGCGTTTTGCCAGCTCCAGGGAATTCGGAGCGAAAGAAACGATGCTCCGTAACGCAACATGAGAGCAATCCCGGCCAATTTCTACCGTTTGATGGGGTCTGTGTGTAAAAATTTTGACTTTTTTTGGTGCACGAGAAATCTGCTGAAGCGTGTGGAAGGTTCGTGACGTTCGTACGATATTTTGCGACACAAAAAATTGCGATTTCCCCAGCTTCAGGGAATTCGGAGCGAGAGAAACGATGCTCCGTAACGCACATTGAGAGCAATCCCGGCCATTCTACCGTTTGATGGGGTCTATGTGTGCTGGAAAATGCGTGTGGAAGTTTCGTGACGTTCGGACGATATTTGGCGACACTATAATGAGCGTTTTTGCCAGCTCCAGGGAATTCGGAGCGAGAGAAACGAGGCCCCGTAACGCACATGAGAGCAATCCCGGCCAATTTCTACCGTTTGATGGGGTCTATGTGTAAAAATTTTGGACTTTTTTTGGTACACGAGCAAATCTGCTGAAAGGCGTGTGGAAGTTGTCGTGACGTTCGGACCATATTTGGCGACACTATAATGAGCGTTTTGCCAGCTCCAGGGAATTCGGAGCGAGAGAAACGAGGCCCCGTAACGCACATGAGAGCAATCCCGGCCAATTTCTACCGTTTGATGGGTCTATGTGTGCTGGAAAAGCGTGTGGACGTTTCGTGACGTTCCGACGATATTTGGCGACACTATAATGAGCGATTCCCAGCTTCAGGGAATTCGGAGCGAGAGAAACGAGGCCCCCGTAACTCCACATGAGAGCAATCCCGGCCAATTTCTACCGTTTTAATGGGGTCTATGTGTAAAAATTTTGAAGTTTTTTGGTGCACGAGCAAATCTGCTGGAAAAGCGTGTGGAAGGTTCGTGACGTTCCTACGATATTTGGCGACACTAAAATGAGCGATTTCCCAGCTCCAAGGGAATTCGGAGCGAGAGAAACGAGGCCCCGTAACGCACATGAGAGCAATCCCGGCCAATTCTAAACCGTTTGATGGGGTCTATGTGTGCTGGAAAAGCGTGTGGAAGTTTCGTGACGTTCGGACGATATTTGGCGACACTATAATGAGCGATTTCCCCAGCTTCAGGGAATTCGGAGCGAGAGAAACGAGGCCCCGTAACTCACATGAGAGCAATCCCGGCCAATTTCTACCGTTTGATGGGGTCTATGTGTAAAAATTTTGAAGTTTTTTGGTGCACGAGCAAATCTGCTGGAAAAGCGTGTGGAAGGTTCGTGACGTTCCTACGATATTTGGCGACACTAAAATGAGCGATTTCCCAGCTCCAGGGAATTCGGAGCGAGAGAAACGAGGCCCCGTAACGCACATGAGAGCAATCCCGGCCAATTTCTACCGTTTGATGGGGTCTATGTGTGCTGGAAAAGCGTGTGGAAGTTTCGTGACGTTCGGACGATATTTGGCGACACTATAATGAGCGTTTTGCCAGCTCCAGGGATTCGGAGCGAGAGAACGAGGCCCCGTAACGCACATGAGAGCAATCCCGGCCAATTTCTACCGTTTGATGGGGTCTATGTGTGCTGGAAAAGCGTGTGGAAGTTTCGTGACGTTCGGACGATATTTGGCGACACTATAATGAGCGTTTTGCCAGCTCCAGGGAATTCGGAGCGAGAGAAACGAGGCCCCGTAACGCACATGAGAGCAATCCCGGCCAATTTCTACCGTTTTATGGGGTCTATGTGTGCTGGAAAAGCGTGTGGAAGTTTCGTGACGTTCGGACGATATTTGGCGACACTATAATGAGCGTTTTGCCAGCTCCAGGGAATTCGGAGCGAGAGAAACGAGGCCCCGTAACGCACATGAGAGCAATCCCGGCCAATTTCTACCGTTTGATGGGGTCTATGTGTAAAAATTTTGACGTTTTTTGGTGCACGAGCAAATCTGCTGGAAAAGCGTGTGGAAGGTTCGTGACGTTCGTACGATATTTGGCGACACAAAAAATTGCGATTTCCCAGCTTCAGGGAATTCGGAGCGAGAGAAACGAGGCCCCGTAACTCACATGAGAGCAATCCCGGCCAATTTCTACCGTTTGATGGGGTCTGTGTGTAAAAATTTTGACTTTTTTTGGTGCACGAGAAAATCTGCTGGAAAGGCGTGTGGAAGTTTCGTGACGTTCGGACGATATTTGGCGACACTATAATGAGCGATTTCCCAGCTTCAGGGAATTCGGAGCGAGAGAAACGAGGCCCCGTAACTCACATGAGAGCAATCCCGGCCAATTTCTACCGTTTGATGGGGTCTGTGTGTAAAAATTTTGACTTTTTTTGGTGCACGAGCAAATCTGCTGGAAAGGCGTGTGGAAGTTTCGTGACGTTCGGACGATATTTGGCGACACTATAATGAGCGTTTTGCCAGCTCCAGGGAATTCGGAGCGAGAGAAACGAGGCCCCGTAACGCACATGAGAGCAATCCCGGCCAATTTCTACCGTTTGATGGGGTCTATGTGTAAAAATTTTGACTTTTTTTGGTGCACGAGCAAATCTGCTGGAAAGGCGTGTGGAAGTTTCGTGACGTTCGGACCATATTTGGCGACAATAAATGAGCGTTTTGCCAGCTCCAGGGAATTCGGAGCGAAAGAAACGATGCTCCGTAACGCACATGAGAGCAATCCCGGCCAATTTCTACCGTTTGATGGGGTCTGTGTGTAAAAATTTTGACTTTTTTTGGTGCACGAGAAAATCTGCTGGAAAAGCGTGTGGAAGGTTCGTGACGTTCGTACGATATTTGGCGACACAAAAAATTGCGATTTCCCAGCTTCAGGGAATTCGGAGCGAGAGAAACGATGCTCCGTAACGCACATGAGAGCAATCCCGGCCAATTTCTACCGTTTGATGGGGTCTATGTGTGCTGGAAAAGCGTGTGGAAGTTTCGTGACGTTCGGACGATATTTGGCGACACTATAATGAGCGTTTTGCCAGCTCCAGGGAATTCGGAGCGAGAGAAACGAGGCCCCGTAACGCACGTGAGAGCAATCCCGTCCAATTTCTACCGTTTGATGGGGTCTATGTGTGCTGGAAAAGCGTGTGGAAGTTTCGTGACGTTCGGACGATATTTGGCGACACTATAATGAGCGTTTT
>NW_026892315.1:0-4472 GCF_015708825.2 Lethenteron reissneri | reverse complement strand
GCCCCCTCTCCCCCTCGCCCGCCCCCTCTCCCCCGCCCCTCCCCCCGCCGAGGCTGGGGCGAGTGGAGGCAGCGCTGTGCATTGTGGGTGGCGAGCGGCTGATTCGGATTCCCGCTCGCGGCCACCGTCGCTGCTGAAGCGGCGGCTCGCTGGCTGGTCCTCCTCTATCGACTCAGCCCGAACAAGGTGAGAACCTTGCACGGTGGGACATCAGCATGGGCGGTGGTGGAGAGGGGAGGCAGAGGGGCGCCTGGCTCACAGCCGTTACGCTCTGGGCGCCTGCTGAGTTCACGGCGCTCCAAGCTTAGCGCGGCCTGCTGATGATGATGATGAGGAGAGGCACTGCCATTGTGGCTGATGGGTTGAGTACATTTAGTTATTTTGTATCTGGAGGGACGAGTTGTTGTCGTGGCAGAAATGGTCTCCACATAGAGCCGCGATGTGGAGTATTTGGTCTACTCTTCCACGCTGGTCCAGACCGTTGGAGGGGGTGGGTGTACCCACAACTTTACCCTCCACACGCGGGGGGCGTCAGCTCACTGCACTTGCAATGCAGAGGTGCAGGTTCGAGTCCATTTCACACTCAGCCCGTACTATGTGCTGCCATAGACAAACCCAGCGTTAAATTATATACTGTACTAGCTGTACTACCCGGCTTCGCCCGGGACTTGTATCTACCACGGCCGCCGCCTTTGTCTCCCCAGTGGCGATGTTAATACGCTACAGCAGTTAATCGTTTGAGGCAGAGTCGACCTAGGGGAGGTTCAAATAATCGTCACCGGTGGTGGCCGTGAGCGGGAATCGAACTGGGTTCGCCGGGTTGGAGCGCAGCGTAGCGTAAGCACTACACCCACCGCTCCTCACACACCACACAGCACAGAACACACACAGACACACACCACAGACCACGCAGACACACACAGACAGAGACACACACACACACAGACAGCACGCTAACCCACTACACTACCGCTCCCACACAGCACACACGCACACACACAGACACACACACAGACACACACACACAACACACACACAGACACACACACCAGACACAGGCAGCACGCTAAGCACTACACTACCGTTCCCCCTACACAAACACGCGCGCGCGTCCATAGGTACACATACACGCGCTTGCTGCAGACACACACGACTTTCAGGGTGCGTAGGCAGTAAACGACTGAAATAATAAAGCGGCAATGCTGTGTAAGGAACGCCTTAGACCCGCATTAACACATTTGTATGCGACGTAAACACACAAACACACCACAAACATCACAATACACACACCATACATGCAGACACACAGACAGACCATACACACATACATACACACACATACAAACACGCACACATACACACATACATAGCACACACATACACACCAAACACATCCACAGACGTACATACACACATACATACAGGCACGCAGACATACACAAACACATACAAAAAAACCCACATACATACACACACACATACATACACACAAACACATGCACACATACATACACATGCATACAGACACACAGACTACACATAAACCATACACACATACACATGACCCGCTTCGCCCGGACTTGCATCCACCACGCCCGCCGCCTTTGTCTCCCCAGTGCCGATGTTAATACCAACACCAGTTACTCGTTTGAGGCTGAGTCGACCTAGGGAGGTTCAAATAATCGTCACCGGTGGTGGCCGTGAGCGGGAATCGAACTCGGTTCGCCGGGTTGGTAGCGCAGCGTAGCGTTAAGCACTACACCCACCGCTCCTCACACACCCACACACCACACACGCACAGACACACACACAGACACACACACAGACACACGCAGACACACGCAGACACACGCAGACAGACACAGACAGACACACACACAGACACACAGACAGCACGCTAAGCACTACACTATCGCTCCCCACACACCACCACGCACAACACAGACACACACACAGACACACACACACAGACACAGCAGCACGCTAAGCACTACACTACCGTTCCCTCTACCCAACACACGCGCGCGCGTCCATAGGACACATACACGCGCTTGCTGCAGACACACACGACTTTCAGGGTGCGCACGGCAGTAAACGACTGCAATAATAAAGCGGCAATGCTGCGCGAGGAACGCCTTAGACCTGCACACATTTGTGTAATGCGAGCGTAACACCCAAACACCTACAAACACATACATACACACATACACACAAACACATACCACACATACCACACATACATACACACAGACATACACATACACACAAACACACACATACATACACACAAACAATCACAATACACACAGACATACATGCAGACACAGAAACACATAACACACATACACACACATCCATACACAGAAACACCATACACACACATACATACACACACACATACATACACCAAACACATACACACACGTACATACACCATACAGACACACAGACATAACACATACAAAAAAACCCCATACATACCACACAGACATACACAAACACATACACACACTACATACACACATGCATACAGCACCAGACATACACATAAACACATACACATGACCCGGCTTCGCCCGGGACTTGGATCCACCACGCCCGGCCGCCTTTGTCTCCAAGTGCCGATGTTATACGCCACACCGTTACTCGTTTGAGGCTGAGTCGACTAGGGGAGGTTCAAATAATCGTCACCGGTGGTGGGCGTGAGCGGGAATCGAACTCGGTTCGCCGGGTTGGTAGCGCAGCGTACGTTAAAGCACTACACCCACGCTCCTCACACCACCACACACGCACAGACACACACACACACACGCAGACACACACAGACAGACCAGACAGACACACCACACACAGACACACAGACAGCACGCTAAGCACTACACTACCGCTCCCCACCACCACACACGCACACACACAGACACACACACAGACACACACAGACACAGACAGCACGCTAACACTACAGTACCGTTCCCCCTACACAACACACGCGCGCGCGTCCATAGGTACACATACACGCGCTTGCTGCAGACACACACGACTTTCAGGGTGCGTAAGGCAGTAAGCGACTGAAATAATAAAGCGGCAATGCTGTGCGAGGAACGCCTTAGGCCAGCAACACATTTGTGTAATGCGAGCGTAACACACACACACATACACACAAACACATACACACTATACACACATACATACACACAGACATACACATACACACAAACACACACATACATGCACACAAACACATACACAATACACACACACATACATGCAGACACACAGACAGACACATAACACACATCATACACACACATACATACACAGAAACATACACACACATACATAGACACACACATACATACAACACAACACATGCACACACGTACATACACACATACATAGAGACACGCAACATACACATAAAGACATACAAAAAAACCCACATACATACACACCACATACACACAAACACATACATACATACACACATACATAGAGACACACAGACATACAACATAAACACAAACACACATACACATGACCCGGACTTGGATCACGATGCCCGGCCGCCTTTGTCTCCCCAGTGACGATGTTCACACACGACAGCAGTTACGCGTTTGAGGCTGAGTGGACCTAGGGGAGGGCCAGGTCCGTTTCAAATAATCGTCAGCGGTGGTGGGCGTGAGTTGGAATCGAACTGGAGTCGCTCAAGCAGCTTAATGCTGTTTGTACAAAGAAACATATAAAGAATCGATTATAATAACCAGGCAAAGTCCACATTATAGACTGCCAGTACACCACTCAGCTTCATAAGCAGGCTAGAGTGTACATGATAGAGTGGCAGTACGCTCACCGAGCTTAATAAGCAGGCTACAGTGTACATGATAGACTGGCAGTACGCTCACCCAGCTTAATGAGTATTTGTACAGTGAACTTAAAGTAATCGATTGTTGGCGCGTTGGGTTTAAAAGTAATATTAATAGCACACATTGTGGTGGGGTGTATGAAGAGTAGGAAAAACTTTGATAAATTTACCTCAGAGTGGCGTGGTGGGTGTCGAGGCCTAGTAGCGTGCAAAGCCTGCGGCCTCGCCTAAATTGTCGGCTTGGAAGAGGCAGGGTACGGGTGGCGTTCCTTCCCCCCCCCCCCCTAGCGCTCCAACAATACTGTGTAATGGGTATTATTTAATTAAATACGGAGCTTATGAAAGTGGCGAAGGCGTGGCTAGCCGTTGGCAGGGGCAACCGCCGTCCAATGAAACTGCAGCCCTTGGCGAAGGCGTGGTAGCCGTTGCCAGTCCAATGAAAGCGGCGAAGGCGTGGCTAGCCGTTGCCAGGGGCAACCGCCGTCCAATGAAAGTGCGTATGGGCCAAAGTCCACACACACACAGACAGACAGACAGACATGAACGATTTTATATATATAGATTACTATACACCACCCTATACCTTAGAATAATACATAGTGTATATTAC
>NW_026892314.1:0-4473 GCF_015708825.2 Lethenteron reissneri | reverse complement strand
GACACGGGGGGAGAGACACGGGGGGAGAGACACCGGGGGGGGGAGGACACGGGGGGGAGACACGCGGGGGAGAGACACGTGTGGGATAGAGACACGGGGGAGAGACACGGGTGTAGAAGCCGGGGGGGAGTCACACGGGGGGAGAGACACACGGGGGGAGAGACACGCGGGGAGATACGTGGGAAGACATGGGCGGAGACACGCAGAGACACAGACATGGGGAGATGCGGGGAGACACTGGGAGACACAGAGATACGCGAAGGAAGACACGGGGAGACAGACATGGGGAGACACGCACAGACAGACACATCTGCACAAACGCACATCTACACACACACATGTACACACACATCTGCACAAACGCACATCTACACACACACATGTACACACACACATCTACACACACACACATCTGCACACACATATACACACACACACATCTACACACACAAATATCGACAGATGGCCGTTTGTGCTGTTTTCAATTGTGCTGTACGTGTACACGTGTGTTGTGTTAGCTGTGTGTGTGTGTGTTAGTTGTGTGTTAGCCGTGTGTATATATGTGTTTGTGTTAGCTGGACAGGTACGAAGGGCTGGTAACCCCTCCACCTTCAATTAATTACCACAAAACCATGATAAATAAATCTAATAAACAAGCTTGTGCCGGAGGCCCCGGGGGGACAGGCGTCTATGACGTCTCCTGGCCAAACCCCATTTGGCGGAGCCAGGAGATTGAATCTTCACCCTCGGGGCTCCTCCAGAAACAACGAAAAGCCACTTCGTGTGGCCACGTGGAATGTTCGAACGCTCGTTGCGGAGGAGAGGCTGCCACTCCTCTGTCGGGAGCTGGACCGGTACCGCCTGGATCTCTGTGGCGTTCAGGAGGTCCGGTGGACCGGCTCTGGCTCCTGCCACCATGAGGGGTGGACAGTCCTCTACTCGGGGCAGGAGGCTGCCAAACAACAGCGAGTGGCTCTTCCTCTGAACAAAAGAATGAAGGGGGCGTGGGAGCGTGGCGGTGAGGTGTGGGAAGCTGTAAGCCCCAGGATACTCTGGGCTCGCCTTCCCATCAACCGGAGGCGAGGAGTGGTGGTCGTGGTTACGTAAAACTACGTGGCCGGGAGTCGGAGCCATTCCCTGTTCAATTTGGGGTGCGACAGGGATGTCCTCTGGCTCCCACATTATTTAACATCTATTTTGACCACGTAGTTCGTGAAGCCTTCAGTAGCTGTACCGGAGGAATTTCCATCTGGTACAGATACAATGGGAGGCTGATCGATGCCCGCGTGCAGTCAAGGGATGGCTCCCTATTGGTCAACCACGTTATGTATGCCGATGATCTGGTAATAGCTGCTCATTCAGAGGAGGAGTTGGAGGCGCTGCTGCTGAGACTGTAGCTTGTTGTTGTGTGTCTATGTGTGTCTGTTATCTGTGTATGTATATATGTGTTAGCTGTGTATGTATATATGTGTGTGTATACGTGTGCATGTGTTGTGTGCGTGTGTTGTGTGCGTGTGTATGTGTTCGTGTGTTATCCGTGTGTGTGTAGATGTGTGCGTGTGTGTGTGCATACGTGTGCATGTGTTTGTGTGTTTTATCTGTGTGTGTAGATGTGTGCGTGTGTTAGCTGTGTGTGTGTGCATACGTGTGTGTGTGCGTGTGTGTGTGTGTATGTTAGCTGTGTGTGTTAGCTGTGTGTGTGTGTGTGCGTACATGTGTGTGTGTGTGCGTGTGTGCTAGCTGTGTGTGTGTGAGCTGTGTGTGTGTGTGTGCATACATGTGCGTGTGTGTGCTAGCTGTGTGTGTGCTAGCTGTGTGTGTGTGAGCTGTGTGTGTGTGTGCATACATGTGCGTGTGTGTCCGTGTGTGTGTACATGTGTGTGTGTACATGTGTGTGTGTACATGTGCGTGTGTGTGCGTGTGTGTTAGCTGTGTGTGTGTGAGCTGTGTGTGTGTGTGTGCATACATGTGTGTGTGTGTGTGTACATGTGTGTGTGTGTACATGTGCGTGTGTGTGCGTGTGTGTTAGCTAGGCGCGTGTGTGCACGTTTAGGTGATGGGGGAGTGCACCGGGTTAGAGTTGGGGGAGGTCGGCACGGAATGATTTACCAACATCCCCTGAGCCTCCTTAACAGCAACACCAACCTGCAGCTGCACACAGCCGGTAGTGAGTGCGTGGGTGGGCGAGTGAGTGGGTGGGCGAGTGAGTGGGTGGACGAGTGGGTGAGTGGGTGGGTGGCTGGGCGAGTGGGTGGGCGAGTGGGTCGGCGAGTGGGTGAGTGAGTGGGTTAATGAATGGGTGAGTGAGTGGGTGGGTGAGTGGGTGGGTGGTGAGTGGGTGGTGAGTGGGTGGGTGGGTGGTGAGTGGGTGGGTGAGTGGGTGAGTGAGCGGGTGGGTGAGTGGGCGAGTGGGTGAGTGGGTGAGTGAGTGCGTGGGTGGGCGAGTGAGTGAGTGGGTGAGTGCGTGGGTGGGCGAGTGAGTGTGTGGGTGGGCGAGTGAGTGGGCGGGTGGGTGAGTGAGTGAGTGGGTGGGTGGGTGGGTGAGTGAATGGGTGGGTGAGTGAATGGGTGGGTGAGTGAGTGAGTGAGCGGGTGGGTGAGTGAGTGAGTGAGTGAGCGGGTGGGTGAGTGGGCGGGTGCGCGAGTGAGTGAATCAGTGGGTGGGGGAGGGGGTGGGTGGGTGAGTGGGTGGTTGGGTGAGTGAGCGGGTGGGTGGGTGACTGGGCGAGTGAGGTGAGTGGGTGGGTGAGTGAGTGAGTGGGTGGGTGGGTGGGTGGGTGAGTGAGTGGGTGGGCGGGCGAGTGAGTGGGCGGGTGGGTGAGTGAGTGAATGGGTGGGCGAGTGAGTGGGTGGGTGAGTGGGTGAGTGAGGTGAGTGGGTGGGTGAGTGAGTGAGTGAGTGGGTGGGTGGGTGGGTGAGCGACTGGGTGAGTTGGTGAGTGGGCGAGTGGGTGAGCGGGCGGGTGGGTGGGCGAGTGAATGGGCGAGCGGGTGAGTGAGTGGGTGGGTGGGTGGGTGAATGGGTGGGTGGGTGAGTGAATGGGTGGGTGGGTGGGTGAGTGAATGGGTGGGTGGGTGAGTGAATGGGTGGGCGGGGCGGGCGGGTGAGTGAATGGGTGAATGGGTGAATGGGTGGGTGGGCGAGTGAATGGGTGAACGGGTGAGTGAGTGGGTGGGTGAGTGGGTGGGTGGGTGGGTGAGTGAATGGGTGGGTGAGTGGACGAGTGAATGGGTGGGCGAGTGAATGGGTGAGTGGGTGGATGGGTGGGTGAGTGAGTGAGTGGGCGAGTGGGTGAGTGAGTGGGTGGATGGGTGGATGGGTGGATGGGTGGATGGGTGGGTGAGTGAGTGGGTGGGTGGGTGGGTGGGTGGGTGGGTGGATGGGTGGGTGAGTGAGTGCGGTGTGCGTGTTTACCGGTGCATGCCACACCACCCACCCCACTCACCCCACCCACCCACCCCACCCACCCACCCCACCCCACTTCGCGTGCATGGCTAAGTCTCCCCACACACACACACACACGTGTACAACACGCGCGTGCGTGGTGTGTGCGCGTGTGGCGTGTGCGTAGCGTGTTGCCGTAGCTACATGCATGTGCATGTTGTCATCATCAGCATCGTGGGTGTTCGTGTCGGCGGGCGGGCGACTTCAATGCCCCCCCCCTCCCCCCTCCCCCCCTCTGAATGCCCCCCTCCCCCCCTCAATGCCCCCCCCCTCCCCCCCCTCTCACTGCCCCCCTCTAATGCCCCCCTCCTCCCCCTCTCTGCGGTCACTGCCCCCCCCCCTCCCCTCCCCCCCCCCTCAGGGTTGATCCCCCCGGCTGCTCCCTCCTTGCTCCTGACAGCAGCAGCATCAACCACCACCCACAGCACCGCCACCACCGCCACCACCGCCACCACCGCCACCACCGCCACCACCCAAACTGCCACCCAAACCGCCACCCAAACCACCACCAACACCACCACCCCCACTGCCACCGCCACCCCCACCACCACCACCCAAACTGCCACCCACACCACCACCCCCACCACCACCGCCACCACCACCACCACCACCCCCACCACCCCCACAATTCCTTGCAGCCCCGGACACAGCTACTCTGCTCCCCACTCGGTCACCGTGGCGACCGCCGGTGTTGTCACCGGGGCGACCTCCGCCGGGGTGACCTCCACCGGGGTGACCTCCACCGGGGTGACCTCTGCTGTGGGGACCTCCGCTGTGGGGACCTCCACCGGGGTGACCTCTGCCGGTGTCGTCACCGGGGTCGGCACCAGGGTGACCTCCACCGGGGTGAATGTCACCGCCCGGGTCGTCACCACCGGGGTGACCTCCGCCGTGGGGACCTCCGCCGTGGGGACCTCCGCCGGGGTGACCTCCGCCGGGGTCACCGCGCACGGCTCAACGGTGAGAGGGGAGAGAGGGGGAGGAGAGCGGAGAGGGAGGGGAGAGGGTGTCAATGGGAGGGGTGGTTCT
>NW_026892313.1:0-4481 GCF_015708825.2 Lethenteron reissneri | reverse complement strand
ATAGAGACACCCATAGAGGACACCCAGACCCACAGGGACCCTATAGGCACCCAGACACCACAGGAGGACCCTATAGAGACACCCAGGACCATAGAGGACCACCCCTAAGAGACACACCGACGGCATACCAGACCCCATAGAGACACCCATATATTAGCACGGTTAGCTACGTAGGTTCAACGTACACGCTTACAACAGAGACACAGACAAAGGTCCCCCGCGTAGCCTCTCAACGGACTCTGTCGGGGGTTCTTCAGAACTGCGGCGTTGTTGTTGTTGTGTTGCTGTGTTTCCGATTGTTGTCCTTCTCAATCAGCTGCAACTCCAATTGGCACGGGTGGCTTACACGTGAAAGAAGTTAAAAGTACAGACAAAGGTCCCCCGCGTAGCCTCGCAACAGAATGTCAGGGGCAACGAAGGCACGGCACTGCGGGGGTGGGTGGACAGCACCACCACCACCACCACGCCCGGCCGTCTTTGTCTCTCTTTACACACACGCACGCACACACTCACTCACCCACTCACTCACCCACTCACCCATCCACCCACCAACTCACCTATCCACCCACTCACTCACCCACTCACCCATCCACTCACCTATCCACCCACTCGCTCACCCACTCACCCATCCACTCACCCCCTCGCCTATCCACCCACTCATCCACACACGCACTCAATGACTCACTCATCCACCCAGCCACTCACTCATCGACTCACCTTCCCACCCACTTACTCACCCACCCACCCACTCACCTATCCACCCACTCGCTCACCCACACACTCACTCACCCACTCACCCACTCGCTCACCCACTCACCCATCCACCCACCCACTCACCTATCCACCCACTCGCTCACCCACACACCCATCCACTCACCCCCTCGCCTATCTACCCACTCACCCACACATGCACTCAATGACTCACTCATCCACCCAGCCACTCACTCACCCACTCACCTATCCACCCACTTACTCACCCACACACGCACTCACCCACTTATCCACTCAACTATCCACCCACCCACTCACTCACCCACCCACCCACTCACATAATTCACCCACCAACTTACACCCAACCACTCACTCACTCACCCAACCCCACTCACTCACCAACTCACCCAACCACTCACTAACTCACTCACCAACTCACTCACCAACTCACCCAACCACTCACCCGCTCACCCATCCACCCACTCACTCACCCAACCACTCACTCACTCACTCGCCCACTCACCCGCTCACCCACTTCCTCAAAGCAGTACAAACACAGACAAAGGTCCCCCGCGTAGCCTCTCAACAGACTGTCGGGGCAAGTGCTGCCAGCAGTAACAGCCCTGTGGCACACAAAGAGCAAAGCTTAGGGTGGGTGGTCAGCAAACTGCACCACGCCCGGCCGCCTTTGTCTCCCCAGTGGCGATGTCTACTTACCCACAGACGCACGGACACTTTGAGAATCACTTCGAATTGTATTTGACCAGTTAAGGCACACATGTGATAGCTCAGTTGAAAGTGGCTCAACATCTCGTCAGGGTCAAGATCGAACCCACGACCTCCTGCGTACCAGGCGAGGTAGTTAACATCTCATCAGGGTCACGGATCGAACCCACGACCTCCTGCGTACCAGGCGAGGTAGTTAACATCTCATCAGGGTCAAGATCGAACCCACGACCTCCTGCGTACCAGGCGAGGCAGTTAACATCTCATCAGGGTCGGGATCGAACCCACGACCTCCTGTGTACCAGGCGAGGCAGTTAACATCTCATCAGGGTCAGATCGAACCCACGACCTCCTGCGTACCAGGCGAGGCAGTTAACATCTCATCAGGGTCGGGATCGAACCCACGACCTCCTGCATACCAGGCGAGGTAGTCAACATCTCATCAGGGTCGGGATCGAACCCACGACCTCCTGCGTACCAGGCGAGGTAGTTAACATCTCATCAGGGTCGGGATCGAACCCACGACCTCCTGTGTACCAGGCGAGGTAGTTAACATCTCATCAGGGTCGGGATCGAACCCACGACCTCCTGCGTACCAGGCGAGGTAGTCAACATCTCGTCAGGGTCGGGATCGAACCCACGACCTCCTGCATACCAGGCGAGGTAGTTAACATCTCATCAGGGTCGGGATCAAACCCACGACCTCCTGCGTACCAGGCGAGGTAGTTAACATCTCATCAGGGTCGGGATCAAACCCACGACCTCCTGCGTACCAGGCGAGGTAGTTAACATCTGGGACAAGCCTTGGCGGAGCCGGTAGAACCGGTTATGAGATCCCCTCCCCCCTCCTTTGTCGCACACAACCACAGATAACAAAACACACGCGGAAAACACACACAGTGCGCTAATCACTGCACCACCGCTCCCCACTCACACACACACAGTGCGCTAACCACTGCACCACCGCTCCCCACTCACACACACACAGTGCGCTAACCACTGCACCACCGCTCCCCACACACACACAGTGCGCTAATCACTGCACCACCGCTCCCCACTCACACACACACAGTGCGCTAATCACTGCACCACCGCTCCCCACTCACACACACACAGTGCGCTAACCACTGCACCACCGCTCCCCACACACACAGAGTGCGCTAACCACTGCACCACCGCTCCCCACTCACACACACACAGTGCGCTAACCACTGCACCACCCCTCCACACACACACAGTGCGCTAACCACTGCACCACCGCTCCCCACTCACACTCACAGTGCGCTAACCACTGCACCACCACTCCCCACACACACACAGTGCGCTAACCACTGCACCACCGCTCCCCACTCACACACACACAGTGCGCTAACCACTGCACCACCACTCCACACACACACACAGTGCGCTAACCACTGCACCACCGCTCCTCACACACACACAGTGCGCTAACCACTGCACCACCACTCCACACACACACACAGTGCGCTAACCACTGCACCACCACTCCACACACACACACAGTGCGCTAACCACTGCACCACCGCTCCCCACACACACACAGTGCGCTAACCACTGCACCACCGCTCCCACACACACACAGTGCGCTAACTACTGCACCACCGCTCCCCACTCACACACAGTGCGCTAACCACTGCACCACCGCTCCCACACACACAGTGCGCTAACCACTGCACCACCGCTCACCACACACACACACAGTGCGCTAACCAATGCACCACCGCTCCCACACACACACACAGTGCGCTAACCACTGCACCACCGCTCCCCACACACACACAGTGCGCTAACCACTGCACCACCGCTCCCACACACACACACAGTGCGCTAACCACTGCACCACCGCTCCCCACTCACACACACAGTGCGCTAACCACTGCACCACCGCTCCTCACACACACACAGTGCGCTAACCACTGCACCACCACTCCCCACACACACAGTGCGCTAACCACTGCACCACCACTCCCCACACACACAGTGCGCTAACCACTGCCCCACCACTCCCCACACACACAGACACACACATGTATGCACACACACGTATACACACACACACACGCGTACACACACACACACGTGTACACACACACACACGTTTGCACACACACATATACACACACACACGTGTACACACACACGTACACACACACACGCGTACACACACACACGCGTACACACACACACGTGTACACACGCACACGTGTACACACGTACACACACACACGCGTACACACACACACGTGTACACGCACTTGTACACACACACGCGTACACACACACACACGTTTGCACACACACGTATACACACACACACGTGTACACACACACGTACACACACACACACACGTGTACACACGCACACGTGTACACACGTACACACACACACGCGTACACACACACACGTATACACACACACACGCGTACACACACACACACGTGTACACACACACACACGTTTGCACCACACGTATACACACACACACGTGTACACACACACGTGTACACACACGTACACACACGCACACGCGTACACACACACGCGTACACACACACACGTGTACACACACGTACACACACGCACACGGTACACACACACGCGTACACACACACACACGTTTGCACACACACGTATACACACGCACACGTGTACACACACACACACGTACACACACGCACACGTGTACACACACACACGCGTACACACACACACGTGTACACACACGTACACACACGCACACGTGTACACACACACACGCGTACACACACACACGTGTACACACGTACACACACGCACACGCGTACACACACGCACACGCGTACACACACACACGCGTACACACACGCACACGTACACACACGCACACGCGTACACACACACACGCGTACACACACACGTGTACACACACGTACACACACGCACACGCGTACACACACACACGCGTACACACACACGTGTACACACACGTACACACACGCACACGCGTACACACACACACGCGTACACACACACACGCGTACAC
>NW_026892312.1:0-4485 GCF_015708825.2 Lethenteron reissneri | reverse complement strand
GACGTGCACCGACAGTGATGGATCACGGGGCGCGGGGTTGGGCACGCGATGTGGGCGTGGCATGGACGCGCGCGCCGGTGGTAAGGCGCGCTCACACAAGCTGGGAAAAGAGGATCGTAGCGAGTGCCAGTGATTGGTCAGATAAGTGGGTGCTCTCAGCGACGTCCGCAGGAGGGGTATAAAAAGGGAGACGCGCGAGAGCACTCGTGGTCAGTGTTAACCAGTTGAAGACCGAAGACGGGGTGGAGGAGGTAGTGGCCCGAGACCCCTAGTCCCGCCGTCCTTGTGAGGACCGGGGCCCTGTGTGGCTCGGAGCCGAGACTGGGGGACCCGTAGTCCGACGCCCGTGTGGGTCGGGACGGTGGTACCCAGAGCCGAGACGGGCACCCCGGCTGGGTGTGTCCCGGAAGGCTACGGGGCGTAAGAGCCCGTGTCAGTATAGCTGAGTGGGTGTTTGTCACCCGTGTAGCTGAGTGGGTGTTAGTCACCCGTGTAGCTGAGTGTGTGGTCACCCGAGTAGCTAAGTGGGTGTCAGTCACCCGTGAGAGTGGGTGTTAGTCACCCGTGTAGCTGAGTGGGGGTGTGAGTCACCCGAGTAGCTGAGTGGGTGTAGTCACCCGTGACGAGTGGGTGTTGGTCACCCGTGTAGCTGAGTGGGTGTGGTCACCCGTGTAGCTAAGTGGGTGTTAGTCACCCGTGACGAAGTGGGTGTGAGTCACCCGTGTAGCTAAGTGGGTGTTGGTCACCCGTGTAACGAAGTAGGGTGTTAGTCATCCGTGTAACTACAAGTTGGTGAAAATAAAGAGTGTGCTACCCGTGAAGCGTCTCCTGCCGAGTTACTACTTTACAACTGGCGTCAGAAGTAAACCTGTCTTCAAAGAATGGACACAAGGAAGACTTCTCGTTCCCACGTGCAAGACCGGGGAGACGACGGCGTACCGGACACCACCTCGGGAGGAGAGGACGAGGAGTTGCCGCCGATGCAGCACTTCGCGGAAATGGCCGATGCTCCGGCCTCCGACACCAGCCTGCAGGACGCACACTCCCGCCTGGCGGAGTTGCTGCTCGCCGCCGCTGCGATTTGGCGGAGATCTCCGTTCCAGCGGCGGGGAACGCTGCGGGGTTGGAAGAGGCGGCGCGGCTGGAGGGTTCCCGCCAAGGCGTTTCGCGCCAAAAGTTTGGAGTTGGCGCCATTTTTGAGGGTCCGCCTCCGTTGGCGGGAAACGCGGACACCACGTGGCCAGATCTCCACACAGCGCAGCCCGCGTCATCGGCGAGCGCCGGAGCTCTCCATTTTGCGCCTGCAGAGGGAGCCGACATTTCTACAACCACAGCGGCGCGCGGGAAAATCGTTCCAACGACGACGACGACGATCGAGTTCTCCAGCAACGATTGCCCGCGCTGTCGGTGTTCAAGGCGGACGGGGGCGACTGGGGAGCCTTCCAGCGACGGTTCATCGCGCATCAAGAAATGTCGGGGTGGTCCGACACCACTGCCCTGCGCGCGCTGCCAGCGATGCTCGACGACGACGCGCTTGCGGCCTTCACATCTGCCCCGAGGTCGTCCCGCTCAACGCTCCAGGCCGCTGCACCTGTTGGCCAAGGTGTTCGGGCCGCCCTCGACCTGTCGCCACCAGTTCTACGATCGGCGGAAGGTGGTTGGAGAAACAACGCTCGCCTATCGCACGGCGCTGCTCGCCCTGGCGGATTCAGCTTTTCCCCGCATGGACAAGGAGGGGAAGGACGCCATGGTGACGGAGCAGCTGCTGGCGCTGGCTCACGGATTGGGAGTTCCCATTAATACGGCGGACGAGATGGACATCTGCTCCCTGGGGATTGCCACGAGTATCCACGCTTACGAGGTCCTACAGCGGAAGCCGACGGTCGTCTGCGCATCGGTGGAGAACGGGGCACCGGCCGCCACGATCATCGGACCTCAGCCTGCTGTGCCTCGGGAGGAGGCCTTCGCTGGTTCAAGGCCGGGGGAGTGGAGAACGGGAGGTCGTTCGCCCACACGCTCCTCCCGCAAGCTGGAGCAACCGAAACCTACGACGTCCCTCGTCGTCTGCTACAACTGCGGCCTTCGGGGCCACGTCGCGTCCGGGTGCCGGGCCCCGCGTCAACGCACCGCGGGACCACGTCCGGACGACGACCAGGGACTCAAGACATCCCACTGAACCCGGCAAGTCGCGGCACCTCACACGTTCGGTCCACACGCACGGCACGTTCGGGTCGCCGCTTAGCGGTGGGGGGACCGTGTATGGGCGGGGGTTCGGTTCGGCGAGAGGGGTCCGCGTACGGCCCGAAGGCAGTCGAGTGGTCCGAATTGGCCCACAGGATTGTGGCTGCGTCGGCCGGGTCGTCCGTGGTAACGGGGTACATTGACGGGGTTGAGGTCCGGGTGCTCGTGGACACGGGTGCGTCGGCCACTATTATTTCGGACCTTATTTATAATATTCTTCCCGTACAATGTCGACCCTTCTGCCGGTGGACGTACCATTTTACGCGGCAAACGGGGGATCTTTGGGAATCATCGGCCAGATTCGGGCGAATATTTGTATTGGCGACATTAAATTGGCGGGTCCTATTTTTGTATCATCATCGTTGGCCGTTCCTTGTTTACTAGGCACGGACTTTCTGTCTAAAATGCCCATCAAAATTCTCATAGACCAGGCCTGCATTGAGCTTCCGTCGGGTCGGCGGGTTGAGTTTTTGAAGAGTCCAAATAAGATACGCACGGCTTGTGCGACGGTGCAGGCGCTGGCAACCCGGACTGTACGGGTGCCCCCGGGATCGCAAATGTTGGTACCCCTTCGGTTGAGAAAACCCCTTGGGGCGGATGGGGGCACAGGGAGTTCTATTGGGGCCGTCTAACAGGGCTAAAGGGGACCTCGACTTAGCGGTGGCCCAGACCATGGTGAGGGGGACAGTGAGCCGTTCGTTGTGGTCCTGAATACGGGGTCGCGGCCGGCCGTGATTACGCAGGGAACGGTGCTGGCTCACGCCGCGCCGCTACCCGTCGAGGAACAGCTCGTTGCTCACGCCGATTCATGTCGATACGCATCCCCAAAGTGAGGAGGGGACGGAGTGGTTGGACGTTGTGTGCCGGGTCCAGTACCTTGTCCAGTGTGCAGTTGGGTGCATTGAGGGGCTTGCTGCTCGAGTTCGCTGACGTGTTTAGCAGGCACAAGTACGACATTGGCTGCACAGACCTGTTGCGCCACCACATAGAGACTGGGGACGCGGCCCCTATTCGACAGAATCCCTTCCGGCTCAGTCCAGCCGAGAAGGAGCATGTGCAGTCGGCAGTAAATGACATGTTGGCGGCCGACATCATTGCGCCCTCTTCCAGTCCGTGGGGTGCTCCTATCGTCTTGGTTAAAAAACAGGATGGATCCCTGCGGTTCTGTGTGATTTCCGCCGCCTAAACAAAATATCAATGGCCGATGCGTATCCGCTCCCCAGGATGGATGAGTCGCTGGATGCCTTGGCAGGAGCACAGTTTTTTTCGACGCTCGATTTGCTTTCGGGATTTTGGCAATTGCCCCTCGATGACGAATCAAAACCAAAACCGCTTTCCGGACACCGGGAGGCCTATTTGAGTTCAACCGATTGCCCATGGGTTTACATTCCGCTCCTGCCACGTTCCAGAGGCTCATGGAATTGGTTTTGTCAGGCCTCAATGGGACACCTGTTTGATTTACCTCGATGATATCATCGTTTTCAGCCGAACTTTTGAGGAGCACCTCCAGCGACTGAGCAGTGTTTCTCAGGATGCGTTCCGCGAAGCTAAATTTAAACCGGCTAAATGTTTTCTGCTTCGGGAATCGGTCAGGTATTTGGGCCATATCGTTAGCCGTTCGGGGATCTCGACGGACCCTGCTAAGACGCAATGCGTCGGCTCATGGCCAACACCGACCTCTGTTACTGAAGTCCGCAGCTTCATAGGATTTGCCTCCTATTACCGTCGTTTTGTCAACAGTTTGCCACCATAGCCAGGCCCCTGCACGCTTGACGGCTAAAGGGGTGCGGTTTCACTGGGGGCCGGAGGAGGAGGCCGCGTTCTGCTCCCTTCGTGACGCCTTGGTGCAGGCTCCCCCCTTGTGTTACCCCGATTTCACGCAACCGTTTGTGCTCGACACGGATGCCAGTAACACGGGTATCGGGGGAGTGCTCTCACAGGTGGTCGGGGGGGTCGAACGGGTGGTCGCCTACGGTAGCAGGGTTCTGTCCCCCGCGGAACAACGCTACTGCGTGACACGGCGTGAATTGCTGGCGATTGTGTTTTTATACAGCAATTCAGGCCGTATCTGTATGGCCGTCACTTTACGGTTCGCACGGACCATGCGGCTCTCCAATACGCTATGCGGGTGGCGCAGCCATCCGGCCAATTGTCCCGATGGTTGGAGGTCCTTCAGGACTACCAATTCACGACGATTTACCGCAAGGGGTTGCGCCACTCGAATGCGGATGCATTGTCACGGTT
>NW_026892311.1:0-4542 GCF_015708825.2 Lethenteron reissneri | reverse complement strand
ACGAGACACACACACAGACAGTCACCCCACGAGACACACACAGACAGTCACCCTCACGAGACACACACACAGACAGTCACACCCCCGAGTCACACACACAGATAGTCACCCCCACGAGACACACAGACAGTCACCCCCACGAGACACACACACACAGACAGTCACCCCACGAGACACACAGACAGACAGTCACCCTCACGGGACACACACACAGACAGTCACCCCCACGAGACACACACAGACAGTCACCCCCACGAGAGACACACACAGCACCTCCGAGTCAACACACAGACAGTCACCCCACGAGACACCACAGACAGTCACCCTCACGAGTAACACACAGACAGTCACCCCACGAGACACACACACAGACAGTCACCCCACGAGTCAGACACACAACAGTCACCCCCACGAGACACACACACAGACAGTCACCCCACGCCACACACGCACAGACAGTCACCCTCACGAGACACACACACAGACAGTCACCCCCCCGAGCACACACACAGTCACCCCCACGAGACACACAGACAGTCACCCCCACGAGACACACACCACAGACAGTCACCCCCACGAGACACACAGACAGACAGTCACCCTCACACACACAGACAGTCACCCCCACGAGTTACACACACAGACAGTCACCCTCACGAGTCAGACACACAGACAGTCACCCCCACGAGACACACACACAGACAGTCACCACCGAGACACACACGTCACCCTCACAACACACAGTCACCCCACGAGTAGACACACACAGTCACCCCCACGAGACACACACACAAACAGTCACCCCACGAGACAGACACACAGACAGTCACCCTCACGAGACACCACCAGACAGTCACCCTCACGAGTCACACACAGACAGTTATCCCCACGAAACACACAGACAGTCACCCTCACGAGACAACACAGACAGTCACCCTCACGAGACCACACACAGACAGTCACCCCACGAGACACACACACACAGTCACCCCACGACACACACACAGACAGTCACCCCACGAGTCACACACACAGACAGTCACCCTCACGAGACACACACAGACAGTCACCCTCACGAGACACACACACAGACAGTCACCCTCACGAGACAGACACACAGACAGTCACCCTCACGAGTCAGACACACAGACAGTCACCCTCACGAGACACACACACAGACAGTCACCCTCACGAGACACACACACAGACAGTCACCCTCACGAGACACACACAGACAGTCACCCTCACGAGACACACACACAGACAGTCACCCTCACGAGCACACACGACAGTCACCCCCACGAGACACACACACAGACAGTCACCCCCACGAGACAGACACACAGACAGTCACCCTCACGACACACACACAGACAGTCACCCCACGAGACACACACAGACAGTCCCCCACGAGACACACACAGACAGTCACCCTCACGAGACACACACAGACAGTCACCCTCACGAGACACACACAGACAGTCACCCTCACGAGACACACACACAGACAGTCACCCTCACGAGACACACACACAGACAGTCACCCTCACGAGCACACACACAGACAGTCACCCTCACGACACACACAGACAGTCACCACGAGACACAACACAGACAGTCACCCTCACGAGACACACACAGACAGTCACCCTCACGAGACACACACACAGACAGTCACCCCCACGAGACAGACACACAGACAGTCACCCTCACGAGACACACAGACAGTCACCCCCACGAGACACACACACACAGACAGTCACCCCCACGAGACACACAGACAGACAGTCACCCTCACGAGACACACACACAGACAGTCACCCCCACGAGTCACACACACAGACAGTCACCCCCACGAGTTAGACACACAGACAGTCACCCTCACGAGTCAGACACACAGACAGTCACCCCCACGAGACACACGCACAGACAGTCACCCTAACGAGTCAGACACACAGACAGTCACCCTAACGAGTCAGACACACAGACAGTCACCCTCACGAGACACACACACAGACAGTCACCCTCACGAGACACACACACAGACAGTCACCCCCACGAGACAGACACACAGACAGTCACCCTCACGAGACACACACACAGACAGTCACCCTCACGAGACACACACACAGTCACCCCCACGAGTCACACACACAGTCACCCCCACGAGTCACACACACAGACAGTCACCCTCACGAGACAGGCACACAGACAGTCACCCTCACGAGACACACACACAGACAGTCACCCTCACGAGACACACACACAGACAGTCACCCTCACGAGACACACACACAGACAGTCACCCTCACGAGACACACACACAGACAGTCACCCTCACGAGACACACACAGACAGTCACCCCCACAAGTCACACACACAGACAGTCACCCCCACGAGTCACACACACAGACAGTCACCCCCACGAGACACACACACAGACAGTCACCCCCACGAGACACACGCACAGACAGTCACCCTCACGAGACACACACACAGAAGTCACCACCCCCGAGTCACACACACAGATAGTCACCCCCACGAGACACACAGACAGTCACCCCACGAGACACACACACACAGACAGTCACCCCCACGAGACACACAGACAGACAGTCACCCTCACGGGACACACACACAGACAGTCACCCCCACGAGTCACACACACAGACAGTCACCCCCACGAGTTAGACACACAGACAGTCACCCTCACGAGTCAGACACACAGACAGTCACCCCCACGAGACACACGCACAGACAGTCACCCTAACGAGTAACACACAGACAGTCATCCCCACGAGACACACACACAGACAGTCACCCCCACGAGTCAGACACACAAACAGTCACCCCCACGAGACACACACACAGACAGTCACCCCCACGCCACACACGCACAGACAGTCACCCTCACGAGACACACACACAGACAGTCACCCCCCCCGAGTCACACACACAGATAGTCACCCCCACGAGACACACAGACAGTCACCCCCACGAGACACACACACACAGACAGTCACCCCCACGAGACACACAGACAGACAGTCACCCTCACGAGACACACAGACAGTCACCCCCACGAGTTAGACACACAGACAGTCACCCTCACGAGTCAGACACACAGACAGTCACCCCCACGAGACACACACACAGACAGTCACCATCACGAGACACACACAGTCACCCTCACAGACACACAGTCACCCCCACGAGGTAGACACACATACAGTCACCCCCACGAGACACACACACAAACAGTCACCCCCACGAGACAGACACACAGACAGTCACCCTCACGAGTCACACACACAGACAGTCACCCTCACGAGTCACACACAGACAGTTACCCTCACGAAACACACACAGACAGTCACCCTCACGAGACAGACACACAGACAGTCACCCTCACGAGACACACACACAGACAGTCACCCCCACGAGACACACACACACAGTCACCCTCACGACACACACACAGACAGTCACCCTCACGAGTCACACACACAGACAGTCACCCTCACGAGACACACACACAGACAGTCACCCTCACGAGACACACACACAGACAGTCACCCTCACGAGACAGACACACAGACAGTCACCCTCACGAGTCAGACACACAGACAGTCACCCTCACGAGACACACACACAGACAGTCACCCTCACGAGACACACACACAGACAGTCACCCTCACGAGACACACACACAGACAGTCACCCTCACGAGACACACACACAGACAGTCACCCTCACGAGTCAGACACACAGACAGTCACCCCCACGAGACACACACACAGACAGTCACCCCCACGAGACAGACACACAGACAGTCACCCTCACAAGACACACACAGACAGTCACCCCCACGAGACACACACAGACAGTCACCCCCACGAGACACACACACAGACAGTCACCCTCACGAGACACACACACAGACAGTCACCCTCACGAGACACACACAGACAGTCACCCTCACGAGACACACACACAGACAGACACCCTCACGAGACACACACACAGACAGTCACCCCACGAGACACACACACAGACAGTCACCCTCACGAGACACACACAGACAGTCACCCTCACGAGACACACACACAGACAGTCACACTCACGAGACACACACAGACAGTCACCCTCACGAGACACACACAGACAGTCACCCTCACGAGACAACACACAGACAGTCACCCTCACGAGACACACACACAGACAGTCACCCTCACGAGACACACACACAGACAGTCACCCTCACGAGACACACACACAGACAGTCACCCTCACGAGACACACACACAGACAGTCACCCTAACGAGACACACACACAGACAGTCACCCTCACGAGACACACACACAGACAGTCACCCTCACGAGTAACACACACAGACAGTCACCCTCACGAGACACACACACAGACAGTCACCCCCACGAGACACACACACAGACAGTCACCCCCACGAGTCACACACACAGACAGTCACCCCACGAGACACACACAGACAGTCACCCCCACGAGACACACACAGACAGTCA
>NW_026892310.1:0-4544 GCF_015708825.2 Lethenteron reissneri | reverse complement strand
GAGCGATTTCCCAGCTTCAGGGAATTCGGAGCGAGAGAAACGAGGCCCCGTAACTCACATGAGAGCAATCCCGGCCAATTTCTACCGTTTGATGGGGTCTGTGTGTAAAAATTTTGACTTTTTTGGTGCACGAGCAAATCTGCTGGAAAGGCGTGTGGAAGTTTCGTGACGTTCGGACGATATTTGGCGACACTATAATGAGCGTTTTGCCAGCTCCAGGGAATTCGGAGCGAGAGAAACGAGGCCCCGTAACGCACATGAGAGCAATCCCGGCCAATTTCTACCGTTTGATGGGGTCTATGTGTAAAAATTTTGACTTTTTTTGGTGCACGAGCAAATCTGCTGGAAAGGCGTGTGGAAGTTTCGTGACGTTCGGACCATATTTGGCGACAATAAAATGAGCGTTTTGCCAGCTCCAGGGAATTCGGAGCGAAAGAAACGATGCTCCGTAACGCACATGAGAGCAATCCCGGCCAATTTCTACCGTTTGATGGGGTCTGTGTGTAAAAATTTTGACTTTTTTTGGTGCACGAGAAAATCTGCTGGAAAAGCGTGTGGAAGGTTCGTGACGTTCGTACGATATTTGGCGACACAAAAAATTGCGATTTCCCAGCTTCAGGGAATTCGGAGCGAGAGAAACGATGCTCCGTAACGCACATGAGAGCAATCCCGGCCAATTTCTACCGTTTGATGGGGTCTATGTGTGCTGGAAAAGCGTGTGGAAGTTTCGTGACGTTCGGACGATATTTGGCGACACTATAATGAGCGTTTTGCCAGCTCCAGGGAATTCGGAGCGAGAGAAACGAGGCCCCGTAACGCACATGAGAGCAATCCCGGCCAATTTCTACCGTTTGATGGGGTCTATGTGTAAAAATTTTGACTTTTTTTGGTACACGAGCAAATCTGCTGGAAAGGCGTGTGGAAGTTTCGTGACGTTCGGACCATATTTGGCGACACTATAATGAGCGTTTTGCCAGCTCCAGGGAATTCGGAGCGAGAGAAACGAGGCCCCGTAACGCACATGAGAGCAATCCCGGCCAATTTCTACCGTTTGATGGGGTCTATGTGTGCTGGAAAAGCGTGTGGAAGTTTCGTGACGTTCCGACGATATTTGGCGACACTATAATGAGCGATTTCCCAGCTTCAGGGAATTCGGAGCGAGAGAAACGAGGCCCCGTAACTCACATGAGAGCAATCCCGGCCAATTTCTACCGTTTGATGGGGTCTATGTGTAAAAATTTTGAAGTTTTTTGGTGCACGAGCAAATCTGCTGGAAAAGCGTGTGGAAGGTTCGTGACGTTCCTACGATATTTGGCGACACTAAAATGAGCGATTTCCCAGCTCCAGGGAATTCGGAGCGAGAGAAACGAGGCCCCGTAACGCACATGAGAGCAATCCCGGCCAATTTCTACCGTTTGATGGGGTCTATGTGTGCTGGAAAAGCGTGTGGAAGTTTCGTGACGTTCGGACGATATTTGGCGACACTATAATGAGCGATTTCCCAGCTTCAGGGAATTCGGAGCGAGAGAAACGAGGCCCCGTAACTCACATGAGAGCAATCCCGGCCAATTTCTACCCGTTTGATGGGGTCTATGTGTAAAAATTTTGAAGTTTTTTGGTGCACGAGCAAATCTGCTGGAAAAGCGTGTGGAAGGTTCGTGACGTTCCTACGATATTTGGCGACACTAAAATGAGCGATTTCCCAGCTCCAGGGAATTCGGAGCGAGAGAAACGAGGCCCCGTAACGCACATGAGAGCAATCCCGGCCAATTTCTACCGTTTGATGGGGTCTATGTGTGCTGGAAAAGCGTGTGGAAGTTTCGTGACGTTCGGACGATATTTGGCGACACTATAATGAGCGTTTTGCCAGCTCCAGGGAATTCGGAGCGAGAGAAACGAGGCCCCGTAACGCACATGAGAGCAATCCCGGCCAATTTCTACCGTTTGATGGGGTCTATGTGTGCTGGAAAAGCGTGTGGAAGTTTCGTGACGTTCGGACGATATTTGGCGACACTATAATGAGCGTTTTGCCAGCTCCAGGGAATTCGGAGCGAGAGAAACGAGGCCCCGTAACGCACATGAGAGCAATCCCGGCCAATTTCTACCGTTTTATGGGGTCTATGTGTGCTGGAAAAGCGTGTGGAAGTTTCGTGACGTTCGGACGATATTTGGCGACACTATAATGAGCGTTTTGCCAGCTCCAGGGAATTCGGAGCGAGAGAAACGAGGCCCCGTAACGCACATGAGAGCAATCCCGGCCAATTTCTACCGTTTGATGGGGTCTATGTGTAAAAATTTTGACGTTTTTTTGCACGAGCAAATCTGCTGGAAAAGCGTGTGGAAGGTTCGTGACGTTCGTACGATATTTGGCGACACAAAAAATTGCGATTTCCCAGCTTCAGGGAATTCGGAGCGAGAGAAACGAGGCCCCGTAACTCACATGAGAGCAATCCCGGCCAATTTCTACCGTTTGATGGGGTCTGTGTGTAAAAATTTTGACTTTTTTTGGTGCACGAGAAAATCTGCTGGAAAGGCGTGTGGAAGTTTCGTGACGTTCGGACGATATTTGGCGACACTATAATGAGCGATTTCCCAGCTTCAGGGAATTCGGAGCGAGAGAAACGAGGCCCCGTAACTCACATGAGAGCAATCCCGGCCAATTTCTACCGTTTGATGGGGTCTGTGTGTAAAAATTTTGACTTTTTTTGGTGCACGAGCAAATCTGCTGGAAAGCGTGTGGAAGTTTCGTGACGTTCGGACGATATTTGGCGACACTATAATGAGCGATTTCCCAGCTCAGGGAATTCGGAGCGAGAGAAACGAGGCCCCGTAACGCACATGAGAGCAATCCCGGCCAATTTCTACCGTTTGATGGGGTCTATGTGTAAAAATTTTTTTTTGGTGCACGAGCAAATCTGCTGGAAAGGCGTGTGGAAGTTTCGTGACGTTCGGACCATATTTGGCGACAAAAAATGAGCGTTTTGCCAGCTCCAGGGAATTCGGAGCGAAAGAAACGATGCTCCGTAACGCACATGAGAGCAATCCCGGCCAATTTCTACCGTTTGATGGGGTCTGTGTGTAAAAATTTTGACTTTTTTTGGTGCACGAGAAAATCTGCTGGAAAAGCGTGTGGAAGGTTCGTGACGTTCGTACGATATTTGGCGACACAAAAAATTGCGATTTCCCAGCTTCAGGGAATTCGGAGCGAGAGAAACGATGCTCCGTAACGCACATGAGAGCAATCCCGGCCAATTTCTACCGTTTGATGGGGTCTATGTGTGCTGGAAAAGCGTGTGGAAGTTTCGTGACGTTCGGACGATATTTGGCGACACTATAATGAGCGTTTTGCCAGCTCCAGGGAATTCGGAGCGAGAGAAACGAGGCCCCGTAACGCACGTGAGAGCAATCCCGTCCAATTTCTACCGTTTGATGGGGTCTATGTGTGCTGGAAAAGCGTGTGGAAGTTTCGTGACGTTCGGACGATATTTGGCGACACTATAATGAGCGTTTTGCCAGCTCCAGGGAATTCGGAGCGAGAGAAACGAGGCCCCGTAACGCACGTGAGAGCAATCCCGTCCAATTTCTACCGTTTGATGGGGTCTATGTGTAAAAATTTTGACTTTTTTGGTACACGAGCAAATCTGCTGGAAAGGCGTGTGGAAGTTTCGTGACGTTCGGACCATATTTGGCGACACTATAATGAGCGTTTTGCCAGCTCCAGGGAATTCGGAGCGAGAGAAACGAGGCCCCGTAACGCACATGAGAGCAATCCCGGCCAATTTCTACCGTTTGATGGGGTCTGTGTGTAAAAATTTTGACTTTTTTTGGTGCACGAGAAAATCTGCTGGAAAAGCGTGTGGAAGGTTCGTGACGTTGCTACGATATTTGGCGACACAAAAAATTGCGATTTCCCAGCTTCAGGGAATTCGGAGCGAGAGAAACGAGGCCCCGTAACGCACATGAGAGCAATCCCGGCCAATTTCTACCGTTTGATGGGGTCTATGTGTAAAAATTTTGACGTTTTTTGGTGCACGAGCAAATCTGCTGGAAAAGCGTGTGGAAGGTTCGTGACGTTCCTACGATATTTGGCGACACTAAAATGAGCGATTTCCCAGCTCCAGGGAATTCGGAGCGAGAGAAACGAGGCCCCGTAACTCACATGAGAGCAATCCCGGCCAATTTCTACCGTTTGATGGGGTCTATGTGTAAAAATTTTGAAGTTTTTTGGTGCACGAGCAAATCTGCTGGAAAAGCGTGTGGAAGGTTCGTGGCGTTCCTACGATATTTGGCGACACTAAAATGAGCGATTTCCCAGCTCCAGGGAATTCGGAGCGAGAGAAACGAGGCCCCGTAACGCACATGAGAGCAATCCCGGCCAATTTCTACCGTTTGATGGGGTCTATGTGTGCTGGAAAAGCGTGGAAGTTTCGTGACGTTCGGACGATATTTGGCGACACTATAATGAGCGATTTCCCAGCTTCAGGGAATTCGGAGCGAGAGAAACGAGGCCCCGTAACGCACATGAGAGCAATCCCGTCCAATTT